>NC_137074.1:60526270-60681490 GCF_951640355.1 Cnephaeus nilssonii
TAGGTATGTAAACAAGAACAGAAAAAGTCCAATAATTAGATAACAGGGAGAACACAAACTTGAGTAGAGCCACTTGTGGATAAGGAAACCAGACCTAGGAGCTCCTGGAATTTTAGCAAAAAAAGTTGAAGGTTCTTTATAGCTTCACCATTAACCTGATTCAGCTGCTTCCTACGCTTCTCTGAATTCTCTCTGCTCTTCTATCTACTTACCTTTTCCACTTCTTCCTTTATACTTATTGGTTTTTCTACTTCTGTTTCTTACATGAATTGCCTGTCATTTAAACAGCCATGGCAAGGCACATAATAGGTCGCTGAACAGCCCATGAATGAATTTGGTTCTACCCCTAATTATCAACTGAGGATGGTGGGATGACTTACTTGACAAAAAGCATGGCCACTTTGTGTTGTTCTTTTTAGCAAGAGCTATGAACAGGCATGTTTACTTCGAGCAGTGGTTCTTCATCAGAACCACCTGGGAACTTATTAGACATGCCCATTTGGGGGGCTCCACATCAAGATCTCCCCATTCAGAAACTCTGGGGATAAATCACAGCCCTCTGTGTTTTATCAAGCCCTCTGACTGATGCTGATACACACTAGTGTTTGAAAACTAATGCCTTTAGAAGGGGCTTTCACATTATTATTGAATATTTAGTTTATAATCTCTTTGTCTCTAAGATATTTTTAACATTTAAAGGTGATAAAATTACTCCCCCCTTTCCTTTTTTTCCTGAAAATGTAATGACTTCCTGGATATTAACCTTTTTTAGTTGAGGGACAGGGATGGATGGAAGGGAGGTGTATAATAAGATCAAGATGAACTTACTCCAATAAGACAACACTAATATACACAAAACTTCTAGCACATTCCAGAAACATTCTTGGCAGCAATAAATGTTAGTTTCCTTAGATATTTCTAACCACAGGAAAGTCATTCCTTTCATTTTAACTTACTGACTCTCCAATCTACAGGACTATATTCTTCCCACTAGAGCAATGCAGAATGAATTTAGATTCAACTGTCGCTTACTGAGAATCTAGTATGTGCCATGTTATCTCTTTTATTTCTCCATTATTCTCTGTATTAGGCATTTTTACAGCCTTTCTATATGGAAGCTCTTGAAACATTTGTAGACATCCTTATGCATCTTTTCCCAAGCAAAACAACCCTAGTTCTGTCAATTGCTTCTCATATGATAAGGTTTTAAGGCTTTCCAAATTCTGGTTGCTTTCCCCAGATCAGATTTGAGCTTTCTAACATGGTGCTGTTTTTCATATTTTAGTATTTAAATGCTTCGCATGTTATCATGTAGCACATTCTGTCTTTTTTCTGGACGCAATATTCCTATTAAGGAAATCTAAAATTGCCCTCAACTCCCAGCCATATAACTGTGGTTCATATAAACTGATGTCATAATAGGTCTCCCTTGACATGATTTTTTTAAAACTGAAGTGTATTTTACATCTGTTCATATTAAATACCATTTTAGTAGTTTTAGTCATCATTCCAATCTGTCACGATTTCTTTGAACTTTGATTCTATCTTCCTTTCTTTTTATTAGCTATTCCTCCCATATGTCTATCATTTGCAAAGCTTATAATCATGCGTTTATGTCTTTGTTCAAGTGGTTGATAAAAACGTTGGGTAGAACAGATTCCCATAATAACGCACATAATACTAATATTTTATATTTTCATGGTGCTAAAGCATTCACAAAACATATTCAAGTACATTATCTTATTTGATACTATAATCCTAAGTGGTAGAAGGGCAACGTTTTTGTTTTTCCTCTTTTACTGTGGCTATGCTAAGAAAGTCACACTGATACTAGTAGAGAGTTAGTACTATAACTTAAGTGTTTTAGAGCGGTTTTTGTTTGTAGTTCTAATCAACTCTGAATTTGAAGCCCTCTATCTCTATTACCATTCAGACCATCTTCATGCATCTGTAATTAGTTTCATGAAGCAGGAAGGACTAATTCATTCTTCTAGAACGAAAATGGAGTTAAGACAGGTAGGTCAGACTGAAGAGGAAAGCTCCCCTGCCAATAGCAGTGATAGGGGAGGAAAGGAATGCCAGGCAGCCTCTGACTCTCTCAATACAACATGATGCAAAATGGGCCTGGAGGGAGGGGGTCAGGAAAGCTGAGGGGGAAACTGCTGCTGGTGGTACTGGTGGTGGTAGTGGTGGTGGTGGTGTGTGTGTGTGTGTGTGTGTGTGTGCACGCGCACGTATACACATGCGTGTGCATGTGCACACATGCACAGAGAGAGCCATGTGGGAGATATCCTTTAGTGACATATAAGGTGTCACATATTCCTGGTTTTGAAGCCCAATTTGGAGGTCTAAGAACATGTTCGATGGGAAATCTCACTGGTTGAAAAAGTCTGTTTTGACAGTAAGTAAGCACACAAGGCCAAGACTGGGTAACATTCCCTTCTGCTATGAGCCCTGACTTAGTCCATACCCACTCCTACAAGACTTCATGACCAAATGATGCCCATTAGTGAGGAACACGGTACTTTAGTTACATACAGTGTAGCAAACCTGCTCTCTAGTAAACAGGAGTGAGAAAGGGCCTGGGTGTTGAACATAACCCTATCTTTACCAGGTTAAAATCATGGTGATAACCAAGGAGCTTGAGAAAGTAGCTATCTATCACATAAAATTATGAATATTTGACTCTTTTTGACCAATGAGCATTTCATGGGTTCACCCAATCCTTTCCAATTATGCTATGAAAGAGTTTAAAAGGGCCAGGACAAGGAAATGTGCCTAAATTACTCACCAGAGTCTCCTTCCTTATAAAGGTTTTTTTTTAAAAAGAAATGATTTCAGCTGGATTTTGTTATTTCAAGTAAATAACATATTACTTCACCAACAGCTTAGAAAATTTATCAGATCGATAAGTAGTAGAAACATATCAAAATAAATCCAAACACACAAGTATATATTGAGAATTTTTTTTTTATGTTCTGGGCACTATAGTAAGTGCTAGGAATAGAGAAAAGAGTAAGATAAAATTCTTGTTTTCAAGAGTTCCTAACCAAATTGAAGGGTCAGACAGAATTAACTAAATTATAGTATAATAAAATATATTTAAAATAAAAATACTAGGAGATAAAGAGTACACCTTTGTGGGCCAGCCAAGGTAATGGAGATAAGATGACAACAGATCTGAATTTTGAAGGACGAAGGTGAGTTAGCCAGATAGACAAGAGAGATAAACGACATCCCAGGCCAGATGATGGAGAGTTTGAGAGAAACACAATTTGGAAATGTTTTCTTCATTGATGGTATCACCTGCTTATAATGTTAATTAACTTTGATCTGATGAAAATGTTAAATATCTTTAATTTCTGAAGAGGTAACATCAACACCTCAATTATTTATTTTTAATTTTTTTTTTTTTGCATTTACTACCTCTGTGTTTTAGATTTAAGAAGCTAAGCTGGTAAAGTTTTTTAAAAAGGGAAGGTTGTGCCTTGATTGAGGTACTTAACTTTATTTGCATAGTTACGAACATTTTAAAATAGAGCACAATATCAAAACAAACAATAATATCCCTGCCATGTTACTCAGGGGTATGATTACGCAATTTAAAACTCAATTTTATTGTGCATATATGAGGACTGATTTTTGATTGCTCAGGGTTTTTCCCCCCAAACTCATAACAATTTCATTCTTCATCTTAAAGTTCTAAGGTTCAACTATACTTGAATTATCTATACAAATCATAAGTATTTTCTCTGTATGAAAATTTCCCCATAGTTCATAACTTGAAAATGACTAAAGCAATTTGTGCACTAAAAAAGGCAGGGAGGAAAACCTCTTTATTCTTAGACAAAGGGCAAGGGAGTCAGAGAATCAAAGGATGTTATCTTGAAAGAAAAGGTTGAACAGGTCAAAACAGAGGTGATACTGCATGTTGTTTTGAAATGCTAACTGTAGCATCCCAAGAACTTGCCTTTCTGGTGGCATGTCTGAAATGCAGCATCCCAGGGTCTCTCTGCAGACCCCCTTTAAGAGCCATAAAGACGCTGCGTTCTCCATCTCCTCTCTTCCACTTTGGAGTGAGAGAAACACATGCAACTGAAGATTGAAAGGAAGGTTAAAATCTAAGCCAGACAACAAGGAAGCAGCTGAAAGGGCTCGTTCGACCTGCGGCATAATGAAAGATGCTGGTTCTGAGGTGAGTTCGGCTTTGTTGGAGACTTCTGCTTGCCTAGGAGTTTGCAATCAAAGAGGAGTCGGAGTCTGATGTGGTTCTGAGCAAGTGGTGGTGCCTCTGTTGCATTGTCTCCTGCGATGTAGAGGCCAGACACGGACATAGGTGCTGAACTGGGAATCCCTGGGAGGCCTCCGACAGAAGGCTTCCAGGTGTGTTCTGCTGAAGCAGTAAACTCCAAAGAAAGCCAGGGACCCTGCTGAAAAGACAGTGTGAGTGAGACGCTTGGCCTTTTCCTGCCACTTCTGTTGTTCCTACCGATAGTGTTTCTCATCAGAGAGGAGCGAGCCCTGTCAGTGCACACTGATTATTTCACTGCATGGGGAGGGAACCTCAAAGTCTAAACTATGAATGAAATGGGGTGGTTAAAGGTATATAAATGGCCTAATCATAATATATGAATCAGTCTCTTCTGGAAAAGGGGCCTGGATTTAAACAGGGCCTTACGTAAATATTAATAATTGTGTATGTATCAAAAGCCAGTAGTACATTTTGAAATGGAAGTGGTGTCATAAGAACATATAGTGTTATGAAGACATGGGCAGATCTCAACATTAGATACTGTGAACTAAAATATTAACACAAAGTGAAGGTGGTAATCGGTATTGTACAGTGAAAGCTGACAATTAGGACCTGGCAGTGGAGAATCAGAGATCACACAATCACTGGTTCAAATTGCTGCAGATTCATCATGAGTCCAGGGTCTAGGGAAATTAAACAGTCCTTGACTAAGGTGGCTTATATTTTGTCAATCTGATGATTTATTGCTAGCAAACTGAACTAAATTAAATTGTCACATGAAATTCAGCTTTCTCTCACATTGCAATAAGTGTTTGTTGTTCATTAAACCTACCCTATTGCTAAGCTTTGAGGTTGGGGGAAATCTTAGGACTGAGGGGGAAGCTCAGAATATTATATCAATTAAATAAGCTGAGAAAGAGTTGAGAGCAGGGAGTGGCTTTGGAGCAGCTTGTCTTAAGTGAGACATTCCCCTGTCCCACCAGCCATTACTTGCTTTTTGAATTGAGATATTGGAGAAAGATGACGTAACAGAGCTGAGCAAAACTAAATAGTGACTCTGTGTCCACCATGACCTCCATGCAAAAATACCATGGGGACACCTTTCCCTGGATCCATCCAGGGCTTACATGATGCTTGGTTTGCTTTATCTCCAACGATATTTAGCTTGGAAAAACACTCAGCTGTTTCTGGATGCTTGAGTGACTTCCCTAAATCCAGAGTTGATACTGTTCTGCCCTCTCCCATTCTTTACTTCCTTGCTTTATCCCCAAGCCAGGGAAGCCTTCTGCATCTTTGTGGGACTGCCAAGGATTATTTTCCTCTGGCCTATCGGAAACTACGCTCCTCAAGGTCCTCAGCATCCCAAATTTATCCAAGGTTATTTCCTGAGTTTGCCCCGTCCTTTCAGGCCCAGGGTATCATTATTGAGCTCTCTACAATCCGAGCTCTGCTTCCCCAGCTTCTGCCTTCTTAGTGCCTTCTTTCCCTTGCAGCTCCATATGCTTGCTTAATTTTAACCCCCAGCCCCCACAAACCTCTCTCCACAGGCCGCCCCTCCCAGCTGGAAGCAGTCCTCCCCCGGTTACATTAGTGTTAAAAATATCCTGATTCAGTCCACACTCTGACCTAGGACTGTATCGTTCTCTCTCCCTCTGGAAGCTGCACATTTGCATTTTATCACATCCACCCCAGCCCATATGGGGTCATCTTTCAATCCTCTGATATTTTTAGAGAGGATTTTGCTACAATCGTTAGTCTGATATTCTTGGGTTTTCAGCCAAAAGTTTGGCTTTCTAGTGACAAGCTGCCTCAGAGATAAAGAAGTGGATTATAGCTATTGTCAAGGAGAAAAAGTATTGTTTGAAATCCTGGAAACCTGTTGTCTTCTCTTTCCTCCTGTGTGTTGAACTGTCAGGTAGAGTGTGAATTAATGAAGAACATGGCTGAGAGGAAGTTTTACTTGCCTGTGACATGGGGATGTTGGATTCGATTCTCCTAAAGGTCTAGTTCATTCTGTTTGTGAGTGTGCACGACCATTCTGAAGCGTATTGGAGGGTAGAGTCAAAAACTCCTTCCTTGGAAGAGGAAACTATAGAAATGGGGCCAGGAATATCTATACTCCTTTTTTCCACATAGAATTATCCAATAGCAACAAAGAGAAGAAAAGTTCTTACTTCATACCCAAAATGACTATAGTCTTCAAAGGGAAATTGAATAAAATAACCTCCTCATGTACATTTTTCTTCCCCGTTTTGGAGATTGGCTGTGAGGATGGAAAGGAAGAAAATCTCAAAATTTCCCCAATGCATGTGTGTTCCTTTGAGGGGCCTGAAAGAGTCTGTTGCTTTGCATAGTCCCCTAGTGAATCCTTGGATATGCAGTGTATGCAGTAGCAGGCTTTGGGCTGGATAGGTGGTGAAGAGCTAAGTGGCTCTGCATAATAAAATAAAACAAAAGGTCCTCTCTGTGAGACTATGGGAAAGAACTCCAGAAAATGATGAAGCAAGGAATTTTTAGGCTGCTGAGCAGCAGAATGAAGCAAACACCTGTCACTTTAACTCTTCAGGAAAGTCTGCTCCATGCAAATGCCTAAGTGAGAAGGTTTGAGTAGAAAGAAGAGACCAGCTAGAGTGGAAGTCATTGGGTGATAGAGCTCAAAATCAGAAGGGATGGTTTACAAACATTTTGAAATGAGCAGTGAGACATTTGGGATAATGGAATCAAGCCACACATGGACCATGTCATATTTACCCAATTGTCTTTGGTTTCTAAAGAAAATTACCACCCATGGGGCACACCTTTTACGTACTTTTTGTTCTTTCTGCCTGAAAGTTGCAGGAAGCCCCGCATATTTGAACAAGTTTGCCCTTTAAATGTGGCATAATCAGCTGCAAGGATTTTATGCGGCAGTTTGTAAACCATGAGGACTAATTAGATATAATCCATATAACACATTACAAAGGGAGACATTTAAATGTCATAGTTTTTATCTATAATATAGAGTTAATATCACTTTACTTTATTAATTTTTTTCCAGATATAATGTTGGAGTCACTGTAAATGTCCGAATCTATCAGCACACTCTCAAATATTTTTCATTGCCTTGGAAATCTGGGAGCTGTTTAGGGTGATAATCAATACTAACTAGATGGGACTGTTGAATTACTTAATATCACTAACTTTTATTGAAAGCACATTCACAATGTTTTAGTATAGTACTGGCACATAGTAAGCATGCAATAAATATTAGTTATTGCCAATATTATTATTTTTACAGTTGTTATTGGATACCAAATACGATCTTGTTCACAATTATTATCTCATTAAAACTAAAGGACATCAGAGTAAATACCATTATCCAAATTTTATAGAAAAGGAGTCTCAGGTTCTAATAAGCCCAGTATTAATACTTACCTACATTTTAATAAATAGCAAATGCCAAAGTCACTATCCAAACTCAAAGCACATGTTCCTTCCATGATATAAATTTTCATAAATTCACTCTAACTACCACTGGAGATGAAGTGATTATAGGTGGTACATTAAAAAAAAAAACACACATTAAAATATTTACTATTTAATAAATTTACATTAATTTTAAATCTATAAGAAACATATTCATGACCAATAATAATAGATTGCTAGATATAGCAGATTATAATGTTTTCTGAAAATATTTTTTATCAGAATAAACATGCACATTTAACTTAAAATTTTAATAATAATACAGCTCTGGGAAAAGGAACAAAGGAGACACTCGAATGGCTAAAGTCGAGGTAACACTGCAATGAATTCATTTGATGGACTTCTCAAACTTCTCCTCAGGTTCTCACTGGTGGCTTAGACACTAGAAAAATCCACTGCCACACTCACATGTTTGGGAATATCACTAAAAATCTTGTCTATTAAATTGTTATTGTAAAGAAAATGACATTTTAAAAGCAAGTAAAACTTCGTATATGCTTTAACATTACTGTTTCATCTTTTCTCTCACTAGCCACTTACATTAATCCCTGGCCTCACGCTGATGGCTCTAGACATCTGAGCAAAGTTGTCAGAGCATTTGGGGGACTTAATCCATTTTAAATGCTGAATTTTATTTAGACCACCTCTCTCTAAGAGGGACTCCTGATGACACAGCGATGTGGGTCAATACCTTTCCCCTGGCTCCTTGTTTTCCTGTCTGTGGAAGGCACCAAGGATTCCCACCCCCTGGTTTTCATGG
This sequence comes from Cnephaeus nilssonii, assembly GCF_951640355.1. Taxonomy (NCBI): domain Eukaryota; kingdom Metazoa; phylum Chordata; class Mammalia; order Chiroptera; family Vespertilionidae; genus Cnephaeus; species Cnephaeus nilssonii. The sequence goes on from NC_137074.1 coordinate 60,534,748, forward strand.
CTTCTTCTTCAGTGTGGGATAGACCTACTTACCACTTGCTTCCAATGGATAGCATCTGACAAAAAGGGCAGGATGTCATTTCAGTGTTTAGATTAGAAAATATTGTGACTTCCATCTTGCCGGACTCTCTTCCCTTTGACGTCTCCATTTGTACTTCGATGAAGCAAGCAAGATGCCGTTTTAGAGAGGCCCACACAGCGAGGCACTAAAGTCAGCCTCCAGCCAAAAGTCCACAAGGAACCGGGGCCCTCCTTCCAACAGCCAGGATGAAGGGAGTCCTGCTGATAATCACAGGCGTGTCCTGGGGGACTCCTTCTTCAGCTGAGACTCAGTTACTACAGGCTCACCTGCACCTGGATTGCACCCCGTGGGGAGGCCTGGAGGAAAAGACCCTCCTGCTTGTGAGCCATCTGCAGCGGAGCCCCGTGATACTTTTGGAAACAAGGAAGACTTCCTCAGCCCTGCTTCGGGTAAAAAACATTCCGCTGCTCCAATCCAGGAATGTCTACTTTTTCTGGTCACTGACAGAGGTTCTGGAGCCTTCAACGAGTAGAGCAATATGGGAAAGTTTCTAGTTTTTTAAAAGCTGAACCGGCTCCAAGTCTTGAGCTAAAGAGGGCAGAAAGCCTATTTCCCCAGTTTTTAACTTAAACTTTTCTTCTTTTATTACATAAGCATTTAAAACTCTAAATATTCTTTTAAGCACTGCCTTAACTTCATCTCACAAATTGTGAGGAGTTTTGTTTTTTTGTTTTTCCTTCACTTTTCTCCTTGTAATGCAGTCTGGATAGTTTCTGTTACTCTGTTTTTAAGTTCGCTGATTTTTTTTTCATCTGCTGTGTCTCATTGAATTTTTAATTTCAGATTTTGTATTGTTTTAAATTGGAAAATTTATTTTTTTCATACACCTTCCATTTTTTCTCATTATGTTCATTTTTTCCTTTAAATCCTTGACCATACTTATGATAGCTCTTTTGATGTTCTCTACTCTAACATTTCTATTTCCTCTGTCTCCATTAACTGATTTTTCTTTTGATTATGGTTACTTTTTTTTTTTTTTTTTTTTTTTGCTTCTTTCATCCTAGTAACTTTTGAGTGCCTACTAGATAATGTAAAAACTACATTGCTACATTTTGGTATTCTATTGTTTTCTATTAAAGAGAACTGCTATTTGTTTAGGCAGGCAGTGAAACTTACTGGCAAATCAGCTTGCTCATTTTAAGGCTTACTTTAAACTTAAGCCTTATCTACTAGTTTAGGCCCAGGGTATCCTTTACTACAGGGCTTTTTTTTTTACCTCTACTGCTAAAGCAGGAACATTCTGGGATCTCCACTGAATGCTACAATGAAGACTACCCACTCTGGTTGGAAATCAAATAGGCCCCAAGCCTGTGTTATCTTTGAGAATTGTTCAGATTATAACTCTTTAGTATCAGTTCTGATTTCAGTGGTTGTCCTTTTCTCAGTCTTATGAAGATCCAACTGTGCAGGCTTAGCTTATATTCAACCAAAGCCTCAAAGAACCGTTGTGCAATTTCTGGAGATCTTCTCCCTCTTCTCTGGTACTTTCTCTACAAAGTCCAGCCACCCCTGTCCCGTCAACTCTCATCTCTGGCACCTCAAATCAGCAAAATGATTGTATTCTCTTTGGATTTCTCTTTCCTGTGCTTTGCTATACTATGGCACCCATCATTTGTTTACCATTTCTCAATGGTTAAAGCCTAGCCTATTGTACAATTTCTGAAAAGAGTTCCTTTCTGTTTTGTGCAGAATTTTATTTTATAAGTTTCTCAGTTGTTTCAGCAGGAGGGCATGATTCTCTCTGCAATCTTGGTTCCTAAACAGAGCTTCCCTGTGTCCTGACATTTTGAAAGAAACTAACATAAGTTGGTTTATCCATTTGTACTTCTATTCTCCTTAGAATAAGACATAAGGTCATTGGAATGTAGCTGGAAGGCAACTCCAGGTTATAGGCACCAAGTTATACCCAGAATCCACTCCTCCCTTTTAGGAATGCTTCATTAGTTTGAGCATTCTGCCTATGCCTTCCTTCCTTTAGAATGAGTCTTCACTTAAGAGTCTTTGATTAATCATGCAAATAGATGCCTGTCAGGACAGTGCGATCAGACTGCCAGACAAGTCCTAACATGCCTACATCTTAGCACTGGCTATGCTCAGGCTCAGGAGTTTCAACCTCACCCTTCACCCTTTATGCAGTTCTGAGATTCCCTTATTCTTGAATACTCTGGCAGCAGCAGCTCATCCTTCCTCCCATTGAATATTTGAGGTAGTGAAGATAACTCCTTGTTTTCCAATTCTTTTTTAAAATTGCCTATAAGAGATGGCCACTTTGGGTGTTTACCTCTTGTTTGTATCTTAGGGGAAATATCCTGCCTTGAGGAAGGGTTCTGAAATGTTAGCAGGCTGAAGAATCACATGGGCAGCTATTAAAGATTCATATGTAGGAAATCTTTATTTTTATAATATTGAATACAATCTGACACCAAATCCCTTTATTTCCTAAGGCTAATGAGAAATTGATTTTCTGTCACTAATTGGGATTCTTCCCTTCAGGGCATGAAATGATTCTAGGGGACTTACAGCATAACTTTCAGGAAGATAACTCTGGTTTTTGGTCCACATATGATGGCTCCTTTTCTAAGCCTGCATGGTTCCTAAAGGGAAGTGGTCCTGCAGTTTTGTGTCCCACTTGGACAGAAGGATCTCTGTCACACTTGGAAGAAGCTGTACTCATATAGTTGCCCTCTGGGAATGTTCCATACAACCAGTTCCCTCTCAAGATTTCCTACCTCCCTAGGCTCTCCAAAGGAATAGTGCAAGCACTTGTGGTTTTTTCAGGGCCTCTCTTCTCTCCTGGTCTTCACAAAGCTCTTCTGCCTCTGTTTTGTCCTTTCCTTCACCAAGAACTTGCCTTACTCCTCAAAAGCATTACTTTATTTCCCATCTTCCTCAAGTACACGTGTTGAGGTGGTGGCAGCAATTTCCCTACACTTCCATTAGTCCGGATGTGAGAGGACACTCACGTGTATCTCCTTAAAACAGAAAAGTACAAAAAGAAGCACACACACACAAACACACACCACACAAGTAATGTCTCAGTAACTTACATTGCCATACATCACTTTCTTTGTCCAAGTTAGTAACCTTCTGGTGGTCTCTCACACATGATTATTATGCTATATTTTCTAAATAATTTTAGCTATAATATCTAATATCTATTATTTTGACATCTATATTATTTTAACTCTTATAATGTGTATGTTTCCAGCTTGCTACACATCTCAAAGAAAATGACGTCCATTTGCTCAATGGGAATAGAGCCTGAAGGAGAAAGACAGACAAAGGTAATTTTGAAAAAAATTTGAAACATTCCCCTCTGATGACTTTGGCAAAAGAGCCAAAAGATCTCCTAATGTGGCAAGTTTTTTTTTTATTTTATTTCAGCAAATGTAAAAGTAGCATCTAATATGGGTACAATCATAGCATACTGTTTTCACTATTGTAGGTGGGTTCCAAATGGATTCTCCCCTTCAGATGCTTGCATTTTGACAGACTTCCATACTGTATTATGCATGCCTCCTACTTTCCCACTCTACACTCTTTTCTCCTTCTATCTCCGTCTGTCTGGGTGAGATTCTCTTTCTCACCCTTTCCCCCATCCTCTTTCCTTCATCATTCTGTCCCTCCCTTCGTTGATTCTCTCCTGGCATCTCTGCTCCATTTTGCCTGCCTGCCTTCCCAGTTGTTTTTTTTCTACTGACAGTTTTTCTCATCTTAATTAGAGTTTCTTTCCCTTATAACATTTCCCCACAGTTAACATGGTGGCCACCTGACCCATTCCTAGCTACCTTTCACTTTTATTCTCATTCTTTACTGCTTCCACCATTCAGATTTATAATTTGTAACTCATCAAAGTACATGAACTCATGTGTTCTTCACAGTAGTTTCCTGCAGTAGGCAAGGCAGCTGTTATTATTTACATTTCATGGGTAAGTTTGTTAAGGGACAAATAGATAATATTACTGCCATAGTTAATACGATGAAATGAAGAATAGAACAAAGACCTCCCAACTCTCAAACCAAGTTCTTTGCAATTCACAATTCACCACAATGTCTTTTAAGAGTCTTCTTGTGATTGGTGTAGACCTTCACAACATGCAAGGTTGTGTTGTTCAAGGCCACCTAGAAGGTTTTAACCATTCACCATCTTGAGGTCAAAACTATGTCTTACTCATTTCTCCTCTGTCAGGGTAGCACATTCTGAGGACGCATTAGCTCCCTGATAAATAGTTGTTGCTATAATCCCAAGTAATGCACTGGCAAAAAGTAGTGCCTTGAGGTTGGGCAGTGTGACAGCACAATGACAAGGGAGGTTCTCTTGTCAATCCTGTCAGTTGTGTTTGTACATTTCTATGCCGAGGAAATGTGAGGGATGCTGCAAATGATAAGCCAGTGTTGCATCTTTCTTCTCACCTGCATGGGATTTTAGGTTGTGGACTTCATTGAATGATCATGGAAATGGCGTTTCAATGGTGGGAGGGAAAATTACCCTTCCCCTACCTACACTGCTGCCCTTTGATTCTGGGAAGGTTATCACTTTTTCGTCAATGACTCTCCCCTGCCTCCGTGCTTTCTTTATGTTGCTCTTACAGCAGGGAACTTCAGCTTGAAAGGAGGGCTGTGCCTCATTATGCAGATCATGTGGCCATGGGCTTTATGCCTGTGAAACAGTTCTTAGCTTGCCTGGGCTACTTTTTCACTTCAGAAGGAATTCATGCATCATAGTCTTCTCAAGCAGCCTTATGAAAATTAACACCTGCCTTCTCCTTGCTGCAAAGAGACGTATGGAAGATTGATGTTTGTAAAAAGGATTGAGCCCCTTGGAGTTAGTTGCCACCAATGAAAATGTTATTAGGCCCAATTTATGTATGGAACAAGGTGAGTGGGTTGATTGTGTGGTTTGTTCAAGGTTATATATTTTAAAAATATAGTTATCAAAGCAAAAGAGAAAAGATAAGTACACAGAAACTGTCTCCCCACCAAACATGGGTTTTGCACTAATAAAAAAATATTCTTAAAAACAACAGTTTTGCATTTTGCGGTGGGTTTCTGTTTTGTTTTGTTTAAGCTTAAGAGTATACCTAGAATATTCTTTCCATTTTTTCTGCCATTGTACATAATTTTACTTCCCATAAAGTCCTATTCCAAACTCACTTACTTTCCAAATTAATATCACCTCCCTGAATTCTCAAAATGGAATGTGTAGAAGAAAGAATAAGGACTCAAAGCCCCAGTGTGGCCACAGTGGTGACAAACTCTAAGTCCCAGTTTTTTTCAGCAGCAAGGAAAGGATAATATAAAGTGAGTCCTTTATATGACAGGACTGTAGCCAATGAAATAAGGTAATAAAGGTATTTATAAATTAGAAAAGACTATATAATTTCAGTTATTATTTTCATTATCCTTCCTTTGCTCTATAGATAATACTCTATTTGCACTATATTAATGAATGTGTCTATTTGCAAATTGCTTTCTAAGCCTTCCGAAGCCCTTTTCATGACTTATGAATTCTCCAAGGACAGGACTGTATCTTCTGTTTCTTTTATATCCAGTGCCTCCTGCTCCTACTCTGGTGCACTGTTAATCGACACCACCTTGAATGTAAAGTGCCCTGAGAAGCAGGTGACGGAAAATGACTTTGGATCATGCACAGACTATGACATCAGCAATCTAGATAGTGTGTTTCAGTCTGAAGAGTGAGAGCAGTAACTGGACAATGGGGTTGTAAACTACAGCAGCCTTGACATGCAACACAGAGAAAATGGTCATTAGCTTTAGCAACAGGCTTTCGGGGTAAAAGGTGAGGGAGGTGAAAAAAACTTTATTGCTTTATGAATAAAAAGCATTAGTCCCCTATTAAGCCTGAGCATGCAGACGTCATTGCTTAGCAAGTGGAGAGCAGTGGCACCACTGGGGCCCTCCATATTTCTTCTCCATGAGGTTTATCTTTCTCTTAGGCACTTCCCTAGGAAGCCATTGCCACTGGCTCTCCCCTAATGATACTGCTCTCTCCCTTAAAAGCTCAGGCGCACATTCAGACCAAATCTTTTCAGTACAGTTAAGATCAGCAGGAAATGCCAAGGAGTTTACTAACAGATAAATGATAAAAAGAAAGCATGAAATCTCAAACAAGTTCATTTGACAAAGCTTAGGTTCCTAGCCCGTGAGAGACGCCAGCTTGCTTCCAAGATTCATATCTTTGCATCTTCCACCAAGAGCTGCTACTTCATGAGTATTTTGCCTTGCTTTCCTGCTTCCAAAATACCCGTGTAACCTCATATGGCTGCCATCTTACTGCCCTGCTAGTCTGTGCTACTTACTTGCAATCTGTAGGGTAAAGACTAGAAGAAAACTTCTGCATCTACATGTACCCCTCCCATTTTACTAAGTGGTTAATTTCATGAGGAAATTTTTTTCCACTGGTCATTGCCATAGCTTGCACTTGAGATTCCATTTGTTTTACAAATGAGAAATGGTTTGCTCTTCTACATAAAGGCATATTGTTGTTTTTTTTGTTTTTTGCAAAAACATTACACCCGTGTCACATGAATTATGCACATGAAATAATAAGGGCTCTTTTCCTCACATTGGAGAAAATTGAGAATTGAGTCTTACCTTTTCAAGATTCCCTCATTAATTTTCAGGAATACCCGTGGATTTGAGGATTTTGGTAACCATGTTTTCAATTTCTATCCCTGTAGCCTACAATAAGGTAATTACTAGTTATTTCTTGATGCTCTAGCTGAAACCTGCCTAATGTTGCTAGCATATTAAATGAAAAATAATTTGCTTCTTTCTTATAGTTTCTCAGAAATTTCAATGTGTCAAAAATGAGCCCCTACTTGAAACTGTAGTATATCCGAGGATGAAAGGAAATTCAGTCAAGGAAGATTCTTGAATAACCTTGGGACAGTTTCCCTTGATGACAATTTTCCAAAAGCATAATAATATCATGACCATGCCATATTGACTTCTATTCAGATTTCTCCAATTTTACTTGGACTACTTGTGTGTGTGTGTGTGTGTGTGTGTGTGTGTGTGTGTGTGGGCTTGTGTATCCACCATTGCAGCCAGGATACTAAAAAATTTCAGCACTAAGGGAATACTTTATATTGACTTTTTATAACTACACCTATACCCTGTCCTGTCCTTAAACCCTGACAATCATTCATTTGTTCCTCATTTCTTAAATTTTGCCATTTCACGTATTATAAAATGGAATCATACAGTCTAACTTTTTTGAGAATGGCTTTTTCTCACTCAGCGTAATTTCCTAGAGACCCATCCAACTTGTTGCTTTTATTAATCATTCATTCCTCCTTATTGATGAGTAGTATTCCAAGGCATGTATGTCCTACAACTTGTTTAATAATATCTGTTGGAGAATATATGAGTTGGTTGCAGTTTTTGGCTACTATAAATAAAGCTGTTATGAATCTTTGTTTTTGAAAGTATTTTGATGAAAAGAAATCCTTCCTTTCTCTGGGATAGAAGTCCAAACTTGCAATTGCTGGGTCATATGGTAATTTCATGTTTAGATTTATAAGAAACTAGAGGCCCTTTGCACGAAGAATCGTGCAATAGACCTTTCTTCACCTGGCTACTGGCACCAGTTTTCCTTCCGCCTTCTTTCAGGGTGGGGGCTTGGACCCCAGCGGCGGTGGCAGCGGCGGGCGGGAGCTGCTGGGCCCCATGCCGCCATCTGCGATTGGGGCGCCACCACCGCCACCGCCCAGGTCCCTCAGTGATAGGAGGGACCCGGGCGCCACCGCTGCTCTGACCGTGATTGCTGAGGGGAGGGACCCGGGTGCCTATGCCTCTCTGACTGCGATCGCTGAGGAGGGGGACCAGGCGCTGCCACCGCTCCCACCACGACTCTCGCCGGCCCCATCCATCCCCCCTCAGCGGCCGCCGATCCGGCCGTTGAGAGGCGTGGGGGGTGGGACTCCCGCCCCCCGTGCCTCTCAACGGCCGCATAGGCCACCCCGAGTCCCGCCCCCCAGCCTCCCGCCGGCCCAATCATGGGCTTAGTGGAGTGATGGTTATTTGCATATTACCCTTTTATTAGGTAGGATTGTCACTGTTTTCCAGAGTGGCTGTTCCATTTTAAATTCCCCTCAGTAATGTATGAGAGATCCAATTTCTCTAAATCTTCACCAGCATTTGGAATTGATGCTACTTTTCATTTTAGCCATTCTCATAGATGTGAGATAATATCTTATTGTGGTTTTAATTTCTGGATTTGCAATGGCTAATGGTGTTGAATATCTTCTCATGTGTTTATTTGCTCTCTGCATATCCTATTCAGGTCTGTTTATATCTTTTGACCATTTTCTAACTGGATTATATATTATTTATTTAATTTTTATGGTTCAATATTGGGATCTATATATATGTGTGTGTGTGTGTGTGTGTGTGTGTGTGTGTGTGTGTATGTATATATATATATATATATATATATATATATATATATATATATCCTACCTAATAAAGAGGGAATATGCTAATTGACCATCATGCCCTCACAAAGATGGCAACACCCACAGCCAATAAGGAAGAAATATGCTAATTGACTGCCATGCCCTCAAAGAAGGTGGCGCTCACAGCCACAAGATGGTGGCACCCAGTCCCCTCAGCCCCGCCGGGGCGGCAGAAGCCTTGGATGGTGGCTGCCCAGCTGCCCAGGGCCGGCCCAAGGCACAGGCAAGCCTCAGATGGTGACTGCCCATCCACCCAGGGCTGCCCAAGGCTCAGGTAACCAGGACCGACTGAGGCTTGTGCTGCTGGCAGTAGCAGCAGCAGAGGTGTGATGGGGGCATCGCCTTCCCCTGATCTCCAGGTCGCCTCCTGCCCCTGAGGGCTCCCAGACTGTGAGAGGTGGCAGGCTGGGCTGAGGGACCCCCCCGCCCAGTGCATGAATTTTCATGCACAGGGCCTCTAATATATATATATTACTAGTCCTTTGTCAGATATGTGGTTTGCAAATATTTTCTTTCAGTCTGTACATTGTCTTTTCATCCTTGTCACATTGGCTTTCAGAGAGAAAACAGTTTTAAATTTGATGGGGTCCAATTTATTATTTTTTTTTCCTTTTTATGGATCCTACTTTTGTGTCAAGTATAACAACTTTTGATTTGCTCTAGATTCCAAAGATTTTCTCCTATGTTTTTTGAAAATTTTGTGTTGTTTTATGTTTTACATTAGAGTCCATGATTTATTTTTATTAAACTCTGTAGAGGTCTGAGGTGTGAGGTTTGGGTAGGGGTTCATTATTTTGCCTATGGATATTCCATTGCTCCAGCACTTTTTGTTGAAAAGGCCATCATTCTTCCATTGAATTGCTTTTACCTTAAAAAATACTTTGAGCATATTTCTGTGGGTCTATTTCTGGATTTGTGATGTGTTCAACCGACCTATGAGTTTATAGTTCTGCCAATACCATACTATCTTGAATAATATAGCTATATAGTAAACCTAAATATTGGGTAGAGTGATTCCTCCCCTTTATTCTTCTTTGTCAAGTTTGTTTTAGCTATTCTATGAGATGTGCCCAAGATTGTCTACAAAAATAACCTGCTGTGATTTTTATAGGAATTACATTAAATTTATAAGTCAATTTGGGAACAATGACATTTTCACCATGTTGAAAACAGCTTTCTAATCCATGAGCATGATGTATTTCTTCATTTACATTGGTCTTCTTTGATTTCTTACATCAACATTGTATAATTTTTTTAGCATACAGATTCCATGCATATTTTGTTAAGTGTATCCCTCCCTAAATATTTAATTTTCTTAGAAGCCAAAATGATTGGTATTGTGTTTTTAACTTGAATTCCTCAATTCAGTTCCTGTAGGAAATGTAATTGATTTTTGTGTGTTGAACGTGTATCCTATGACCTCACTGAACTCATGTATTAGTTCTAAGAGTTTTTGGCACTTTTTATGTAGACAACTATATTATCTGCAAATAGAGAAGTTTTACTTCTTTTCCAATCTGCATGCCTGGTTAGAACTTCCAACTATATGTTGGATAAGACTGGTGAGGGTGCAAATTGCTACCTAACAAATATGTTTTAAAAGCTCACTGAAAAAATGGGATATATTCAAAGGAACAGAAATTGACTTGGCCCAGCTCATTGGAAGAGCCTGGATTGTTTAATATGTATAACCATAACAAACATTAAAAGCCTGACTTTTAATATTTGAGAGATTAATTTTGGGGGAAAATGTATAACAGTTTTATGTTGCCACATGACACTGGGAAAAAACCTGCAAAATGGAGGATTTAAGCTCAGAAGAAAATAGAGATAGAGGAGGAATGTTCTCTGGCATTGGTGCAGGATGTCTCATGGAGGATTATTTATATTTTCTAAAGATGTTCAGAGGCAAGACTATCTTCTCAGTAGAAGGACCATGTGGAAAGTGCCCATCCCCGAGTCCCAGGTAGCCTCCAAGGAGCTGTACCATTCTCCATATCTGGTATTCTAGGAGTCCAGGGGGGTGGGGGCATGTCCTGGGGGGTGGGAATGGCCAGGGCGTGGTCAATGGGGAAAATATAATATTATAATAGCTATGTACAGGCCAGAGGGGTTACTTGAAAAATACTCTGTAAAACAAGCATGTCAAACTCAAAGGCTAACATGGGCCCAATAAATGAGGCATGCAGCCTGTGGGCCGCAAGTTTGACATGCTTGCTGTAAAGCATATGATTGTCTAACCACTATGTTGTACACCTGAAACTAATACAGAATAATATTGAATGTGAACTATAATTGAAAAAAAAGAATGAAAAATTGTATGTTATATGTTTTTCATCACAATAAAAAATAAAAACACGTTCAGTTGCATTTTTTAAATGCAGTTACTGAATCATGCTTTTCTGTGTACTTATGACTTTTGACACAGATAAATTCTTAGCTCATAAACCTAGTTAATAATAGAGGGTCATGGTGACCATAACCCCAGAGTCACCATGACATAAGGAAAACAGAACCCTCAATAGGCTTAATGGATATTAAGTACAATTCAACCTCCATCACTTTTTTTAAATATATTTTTGTTGATTTCAGAGAGGAAAAGAGAGGGAGAGAGAGATAGAAACATAAATGATGAGAGAGAATCATTAATTGGCTGCCTCCTGCACACCCCTAACTGGGGATCAAGCCTGCAACCAAGTCATGTGCCCTTGACCGGAATCGAACCTGGGACCCTTCAGCCTGTAGGCTGACACTCTATCCACTGAGCCAAACCGGCTAAGGCCACTTTGTTTTTTTAAAACCTCATCTAAGGATATGTTTTACTAATTTTAGAGAGAGGGAGGAAGAGAGAAATAGAGACATCAATATATCAGAGCAACATTCATTGGTTACCTCCCCAAAAGGGCCCCAATGGGGATAAAAGTGGCAACCCTTTGGTGCATGGGATGATGCACCAACCAACTGAGCCAACTGGCCAGGGACTCAGTCACTTTTTAAATAAACTAGAGGCCTGGTGCACAAAATTTGTGCACTCAGGGGAAGGTCCCTCAGCCCAGCCTTCACCCTCTTGCAATCAGGAAGCCCTCAGGGGATGTCCGACTGCCAGCTTAGGCCTGGTCCCTGTGGGGAGCGGGCTTCCACCAGCAGTCAGACATCCTTAGTGCTGCCACGGAAGTGGGAGATGTTCCTGTCACTGCCACTGTGCTTGCCAGCCATGAGCCTGGCTTCTAACTGGGGGAGTGCACTGACCACCAGGGACAGCTCCTGTGTTGAGCATCTGCCCCCTAATGGTCAGTGCACATCATAGCGACTGGTCGTTCTGCCATTGGGTCGATTTGCATATTAACCTTTTATTATATAGGACTAGAAGCCTGGTGCACAAAATTTGTGCATGGGAGGGGGTCCCTCAGCCCGGCCTGCACCCTTTCCAATCTGGGACCCCTCAGGGGATGTCTGGGACTGCTGGCTCCTAACTGCTCACCTCCCTGCCTGTCTGATCGCCCCTAACTGCCTCTGCCTGTCTGCCTGATGCCCCTAACCACTCTGCCTGCCTGCCTGATCACCCCTAACCGCTTCTGCCTCGGCCCCCATCACTGTGGCTTTGTCTGGAAAGACATCAAGAAGATGCCCCGTCTATCTATTCTAATTAGCATATTACCCTTTTATTAGTATAGATTGCTTTCCCCCCTCTTTTTACCACATAGTTGCCATTTTTTGCTGTTCAATCTTTGCATGTTCTCCCCAAAACAATGCAAGTGACCTTTGCCCTATGCATAAAGAATAGATGATACCTTAGAATTCTGTCTCATGATTATAATTGCCTGTCTTGTATGCCTTGAGTACAGAATGAACAAAAGTGGAATGAAAAGAAGGAGAAAGGGAGATGAAGTGTGAAGCCAGGACTGAGATGAGCAAAAGAGGCACCAGGGCGCAGACTTAAGGAGGTGCTCCCTCTCAAGCTCATGCAAGTGCTGGGTCAGTATCTGAGAGTGACTGTCTCATCAACTGCTGTGTCCTGTGGTACCTAGTTTGTGTCACCCAGGTCCAGGCTGCAGACTTCTGATTCATCGTTAAATAAAACAAGCAGATAGATGTCAGCTAAGCAAGGAATTTCCTATTAATAGTTGATAGGATATTTTATTTCTCATTTTATCAAAATGCAATACACTTAAAAATTTAATTTCTAAAATGTAATGTTCATATACCTTTATTCCTTTACAGCAGTTCCTTATACAGTACTTTATCTTCTTTTAAGATTTTAAAATTATTTTATTAATATGATAAAAGTTGTAATTTTTGTTGTCTAAAAAATTGAATACTGACTATTTCATGCAAATGGTTCAACCTATGACTTATATGGAATAGTGGAAAGAACATGAGCTGAGTCATGTCTGTGTTTAAATTCTAGGTAGATCAGTTGGCAGCTATGATTTTGGTTTTCTCATCTGTAACATAAAATCTTGATTATGTTTCAGAATTGTTTTAATTATTAAATGAGGTGATGTGGCCATAGTGCTGCTATGAATGATTACTATCTACTACATCTGATTACTAAAAACACTCCAGAGTAGAATACCAAAGAGTTATGGTTGTGCCAGCATCAGGGTATAAGTAAGGTGAATATTTTGTGATGCTTGAGATTAGAAATTTCCAAATCTGTCTGAGTATCAGATTCTGACACAATTATTCTAGCATGGATCTTGATTAACTCTATTTTTAATGAGCTCCACTGATGATTGAAATGTGCTGCCACATATGAGAGGGTTCCCCAGATAACAGCAAAGATCCCTTCTGAGTGTAAGTCATGTAATTGTTTATCAAATCTGTATGGAGCATTTTTCCCCTTTTCCAACATACATTCATGATCCCTCCTCTCTGTAATTTCCTCCCAAAGAAGGCCCAGGCCAGCTTGATGCGCCCTGCTCTTGTGTGCACAAGGGAAGCCTTTTGTTCTCACTTTGTCCTAGGAATCTGCTGGCTCTGCTCTGCGTTTCTAGGAGGAGAACTTTTAATTAAAAAAAAAAAGTCAAACAAGATTACTCAGTTTTCTTCTTTCAAAGGCATCATTGTCAGTTTCCATGAAATCCCTTTTCTCTTTAACTTTCTTTAAGATATTTGAGTTCAGCAACATCCTCTGTGTCAACTTCTGGATAAAAAAGATGTTTCTTGGCCTGCTCCTATTGTCCGTGACTGCCATGGTAAAACAATCCTTGCCAGCAGCCAGCCTACAGGGCTAGCAGGATAAGGCCCCCCTTTCCTTGGTCTGGCATCTTGTTCAGATACTATATCAAAGGCTCTATTACTCTCTGGGGAGCAACTTGAGTGTCACGGAGGTGGCTTGCAGCCAGCATTCTGCCCTGTGGAAGGGGATCCTTGGGCATAATCCAGAATGAAGATTGTACAGTGTTGTCCAGAGGATCTGAACACCCCTCCCCCCTAGATAAAACCTGTATTTCTGACCTTCAATTCTGACAGTCTGAATTTTATTTAAGAAAATATATTTGCCTGGATTAAATCTAACTCACTCTGGAAAAAGAAGCTTTCAAGGAAGTTGTCATTACTTTAGGACTAACTATTAAAGACAAATTGTAGCTTCTACCTGGGTTATAGCAGAAATATAACTTTCAAATAATTGAAGTTGTTACTTTATTCCTACAATGTTGTCATTCAAACAATAGACTCTCAGCAGCAGAGATGTACGGGAGCCTTAGAGGTCATTAATTCTAACATCCACCCCGTTGGGAATCCTTTACTGAAACTACCTGAGAGACTGTCATCTAAGCCTCTGATTGAAAACTTCCTTTGATTGGCAGCTCACTGTGTTATAAGACAACCCATTTGGATTTGAAGTTTCTATTTTTTACAAAGTATCTCTAAATATTAATTAGCCTCTCTAATATCCAACCATTTATTTTATTTATGCTCTGGAAATCCACACAGAATAAATTTAATTTATCTTCTTTATAAGCTCTTCAAATATTTGATTATAGTTATATCTTCCCACATCTTTCCTTCTCCAGTTAAAATAACACTAACTTTTTATCCTTTATATGTAACTAGAGGCCCAGTGCATGAAATTAATGCACTCGGGGGGTGGGGTGGGATTGAGGGGGTCCCTCAACCCAGACTGTGCCCTCCTGCAGTCCAGGAGCCCTCAGGGGATGTCCGACTGATGGCTTAGGCCCGGTGCCCAAGGGGAGCGGGCCTAAGCTGTCAGTTGGGACTAGGCCTAAGCCATCAGTTGGACATCCTTAGCACTGCCACAGAGGCAGGAAAGGCTACTGCCACTGCTGCTTGCCAGCCATTAGCCTGGCTTCTGGCTGAGCAGCGCTCCCCCTGTGGGAGTGCACTGACCACCAGGGGACAGCTCCTGCATTGAGCATCTGTACCTGGTGGTCAGTGTGCATCATAGTGACCAGTTGTTCTGCTGTTTGGTCTATTTGCATATTAGCCTTTTATTTATATAGGACTGGAGGTCCAGAGCATGAAATTCATGCATGGAGGCTGGGGGGGGGGGGGGGTCCCTCAGCCCGGCCTGCACCCTCTCCAATCCAGGACCCTCAGGGGATGTCCGACTGCCAGTTTAGGCTCAATCCTGCAGAAATCGGGCCTAAACCGGCACTCAGACATCCCTCTCGCAATCCGGGACTGCTGGCTCCTAACCACTTGCCTGCCTGCCTGCCTGATTGCCCCTAACCACCTCTGTCTGCTGGACTGATTACCCCTAACTACTCCCCTGCCAGCCTGATCACCCCCTAACTGCTCTCCCCTGCCAGCCTAATCGCCCCTAACTGCCCTCTCCTGCTGGCCTGATCACCCCCTAACTGCTCCCCCAATGCCGGCCTGATTGCCCCTAATAGCCTCTGCCTAGGCCCATGCCACTGTGGCTTTGTCCGGAAGGACATCTGGAAGATGTCTGGTCTAATTAGCATATTACCCTTTTATTAGTATAGATAGCTTAAAACCCATATAATTCTTTCACCTTCTTTATAACTTACCTGGGTTCTTTTAGGTACTTAAATGAATGAAAATGGTCTGACTAGGGCGCACTTCAATGGTTATAATCTTCCGTATACTAGGTACTATATTTTATTAATACAGCCTCTTGTCATATTAGAATTTTGACAGTATTTTAACCCTTTTGCATCAAAATAAATTTTCAGTTAACTGAAACCCCTTATGGTTTTTTACATAAACTGATATTAGGTATGAAGTGAAAGGAGATTGCTTTTTTCCAGCCTTGCTACCACTCTATTTTGTGATCTTAGGCAAGTATCTGATTCTCTGTTTTTTCTATTGTAAAATGGAAAGTTTGGATTAAATAATTCCTAGGGCCCCTACTAGGTCTAATAGTTTGTTATTCTCCGAAACCCTATATGTTTCTCATATAATTGATTGCTTTCTAAACAAAAATGTAAAACTTTTAATTTATCTCAACAAATATTTACTGTTGTGGTGGTGTTCATGTTTATTATTTCTGTTGACATTCACCTTTTAAAATTTGGATCTATAGATACACAGATATGGAATTCAGTTATTTTCTGAGAAACTCCTTAGGGTGGAGGGGGATAAAATATCTTTCACTTCAACATGGAGTACAAAGAAAACACCTGTGTCAGTTTGAGTTGAAGCAGGGAAGCATATCAGTACTATGAGCAATATGAAATAGGAGATCAGAATGGATGCAAATGTGGGTATTTGTGAAGAGGTTTATGGAAGGCCTGTGAATCTGGTGGTGGGCCTACCATCTCTGTATCTGAGTATTGCCAGTTGGGGAAAATATACATGAAGTGGGAAGAATAAGGACAGACTAAAACTTGTGAAGATAAATTGAAACCCAGGTGGACAAACTAGAACTCACATCTTCGTGTCACCACCTCTAATGGTGACAGTGTGGTGACCTACAGAAAGAGCTGAATCCCTCTTCAAGGAACTACAGTACAACCTTGATAAACATAGATTTGAACTGCATGAGTCCACTTATACTCAGGTTTAAAAATCCACTTATAAGTGGACCTATATAGTTCACACTGTGTTGTTCAAGGGTCAACTGTATACATGCAACTGGCCCAACCTGAAGGGGAGATGTGGTGGGAGATGGAGAAACTTCAGGTCCAGCTGCTACACCAAATCAACAAGGGGAACTAGCATATTAGCAATAATTAGGCATAGTTATGGTGGGGACTAAATGCTACCCAGACTTCACTTCACTGCCTTCCAAATCTCATGCAAATATCCTTGTGGTCAATCCTACTGAACCACACAGGAAGGCAATTCTGAAATATGTGCTTCCACATTAGGCAGGTTAACAGTTCAAAAACACAGCAATAATAGCATTTCCTGACTATTTTAGATAGTAGATCTAAAGGTCTAGAAAAAGTGAACATAGGCAACTCAAAGCAAATGTGAAAATGAAAAGAGCTGGTAATGATTGCTTTGTTACATAAAATGTAATATTGTAATAACTGAAAAGTCTAAAATAGCATTCTATATAAATAACATATAGTCTATACATTAGTCACTATATATGATAGCATTGAGTTGAGCCACGTAAAGAAACTTTGTTAAGCTCTCCCCAGTATAATAAACTGTATCATCAAATATAAAATGCTATATTTAGGATAAGTGTGAAATTGAAATCATCTAAGTGTGATCCATGCACTCAATACATTTAAATGTGTGCATGTGTGTGTGTGTGTGTGGGGGGGGGGGAATTTGATGACCTTATCCTATATCAAGAATGAACCTTGTTAGTCAAGGGTCCTAGTTGTCTTGATTCTTCCCTCCTTTATTTGAGTGACTCTTTTCCTACCTCCAGCCTTCACTTGAATATTTTCCCAACTGTTGTCAATTTCACCAAATATCTTGACTCCTAGTTTACAATTTATTTTGTAAATGACATTATTTTAGTTTGTATTCATTATTATTATCATCATCATCATCATCATCATCACCATAGAAAGCAGCATTTGGTCTACTATAGTCTATCATTGTAGATTCAACAAAGAGGTGTACAATTGCAAGACATCTTCATTCTGAATAGATATAATTATAAGTAGTATTAAAGACAACACTAGTGCTTTGAATACTCAAAGAGCATTCTGTAGTCTATGAATGGCTCTAAGTGCTTTTGAGTATGCCTTTAAAAACACAGAAGATCAAGGTATTTTGTTTTCATTAAAGGTCAAAGTGGGTTTTACAATAATTTAAACTAAACTTGATGTGTATTTCAGCCTTAGTTGTTCTTTATTTGGCTTCAAACAGCTCAATCAACCAAAACAAAGGAATTCTTTTAAACTCCACAAAATGATCTGGGAATAATGTAGAAGAAAGGGGTGGTTAATGCCTTTTTATTTACTCTACTGAAGGCAAAACACATATTTTCAATTTCAAAAAAAAATTTATATCAGGTGTATACCCTGAAGTCCTACCTTATCATCTCCAGCTTACTGCTGTTTTTCCCTGACTATTTACAACACACATTACTCTTGGAATACTAATTGTGATTAGTCCTAGTGATTCCAGACATCCCAGAACTTTATGTTTACAGTAGGGCAAGATACTGAACAAAAAGATTGTTTGCATTGCAGCTATGCCAGATAAGGACAGTTAAAAGAGGATTAAAAAGTTCAGGAGGTTATTAAGAGAAACTTGAGTTCGGAGGATGGTAATAAATGAGATTTAGATGCAGGTGACCTATTTAAGGCTTCAGGGAGGAACTCTTTGAGCATACTTATGTAAATGTCAGGAAATGGTGGTATTTACCTATTCATCAATTTACAGTAGTAGGCTTATGCTTTGCAGACATTTACCAAAACAATATCAACAACAAGATCAACTAGTTTTTCACAGCCAAATGTATTGCATATCATTTGCATTTTCCTTTAAATCTCTGTATTCTGGATAAACTTTTAGAAGAGGAGAAATTATTCTCTGCCCAATTAAGATCACTTAAATTTCTCCTATTAATTAAACATTAAAGTTTCCCTATAGTACAGCTAATTAATTCTTGAAATATGAAAATCACCATGAGGAAGACAATTTATGTAATAATTTACATAATTTAAGCCTATGCTATGGTGATCAAGATAGGGGATACATGAAAATTAAATACCAGTGGGAGAAGACAGTGAATGTTTATTTTCATATACACTTAGCACAAAATGATGGACAATCAGACTGATCTTATTTTTTTCTCTTAAGGATTAAAATTCTTAACTTATAAGTATCAAGTTGACAATTTAAATTTAAATTATAGTAGTTTTATAAATGTAATAAATTGAATTCTTGAAGAAAATGATATTCAATATGAAGTCAAGCTCTATAGATTTTCAAAATTTTAGACACTTTAAAAAGAACAATCACACACTAATTTTAATTTTCACAAAGTTCCCTTATTACCATTTTTCAAATAACAAAGAAAAGATGTTAAGGGACTGCTTGCTCAATCTCTCCAGTTGGTGGGTTTCTTCATTGGTAGTTGAGCCTAAAACTTGACATAAATGATGAGTTAGATTGCCAAGATGCTATCCCATCAGGGGCCATTTAGGACAGATAAATCATACTTTATACATTTTTTTTACCTAAAATACTAGTGTTGTATAGGAGGAATCAGCCTAACACACACTTTGTTGGTAGTATTTAAGAGGCAAATATTTTACACCTAGAGGCCCGGGGCATGAAATTCGTGCATGGGGGGGAGGGTGTCCCTCAGCCAAGCCTATACCCTCTCCAATCTGGGACCCCTCAAGGGATGTCCAACTGCCTGTTTAGGCCCGTTCCTGGTAGGATCGGGCCTAAACGGGCAGTTGGACATCTCTCTCACACAATCCAGGACTGCTGGCTCCCAACTGCTCGCCTGCCTGCCTTCCTGATTGCCCCTAACCACTTTTGCCTGCCAGCCTGATCACTCCCTAACCACTCCCCTGCCAGCCTGATTGATGCCTAACTGCTCCCCTACCAGCCTGTTTGCCCCTAACTGCCCTCCCTGCAGGCCTGGTCCCTCCCAACTGCCCTCCCTTGCAGACCTGGTCCCTCCCAACTGCCCTCCCCTGCTGGCCATCTTGTGGTGGCCATCTAGTGTCCACATAGGGGCAGCCATCTTGTGTGTTGGAGTGACAGTCAATTTGCATATTATTCTTTTATTAGATAGGATAGAGGTCTGGTAAACAGGTGGGGGCTGACTGGTTTGCCTTGAAGGGTGTCCTGGATCAGGGTGGGGGTTCCCTTGGGGCATGGGGCAGCCTGAGTGAGGGGCCTGTGGTGGTTTGCAGGCCGGCCACACCCCCTGGTGACCCGAGTGGAGGCCCTGGTATCTGGGATTTATTTATCTTCTATAATTGAAACTTTGTAGCCTTGAGTGGAGGCCTGGGCCCGCTGAAAAGCTTGGCTTCCTACATCGCCAGGGGCAACTCAAGCCTCCTGCTCTCTCCAGCTTCGTGAATGCCGCCATTTTTGTTGGGATTTATGTAACTTCTATAATTGAAACTTTTAGCCTTGAGTGGAGGCCTGGGCCCATCAGGGCAGGCAGAAAGCTTGGCTTTCTCCATTGCCAGGGAAACCCAAGCCTCCTGCTCTCTCCGTGGCTGCAGCCATCTTGGTTGTGTTAATTTGCATACTCGCTCCTGATTGGCTGGTTGGCGTGACTTGTGGGTATAGTGGAGGTATGGTCAATTTGCATATTACTCTTTTATTAGATAGGATGGAGACTGAATGGAAGATGGAAATGAATTCTAACACTTTGCCTGAGGGATGGTTCCAACAATTGCTAGGCCAAAACCTCACCTTGTTCACCCTTCAACACAGGTCCTTGAAAGCTGGTGATGGAACTACTGGCCTGAAGTGACCAGCTGAAAGAGGCTTTCTGCTTGTTGCAAAGCCAAGGAAGTGGTAACATTGCTTTTGTTCGCTCATATGATTTATCCTCAACAATCTGACTGAAGACTTGAGGCACAGATGTGGCAGAATATTAATCTGAAATCTACTGGGTTAGAGCTAGAAGCCTAATTGAGAGCTACACACTGATGAGGTTAGTATAGAAAGCAACCCTCCCATCTGTTCTGGCCCACAGGAGGATCATTTGTGCATTTTACTAGTGGTGGGGTGAATTGAGAAAATTATTATAGATCTTTTTGGAAGGTGTCAAAGAAGAGAAAAAGGAAGTGAATTTTAGCTGTGGTTAGGTGTCTGGACCATTTAGGCATGTTTCTTGCCTGCCAGCTTATGAAGCAGACCAGAATTAGAATTGGTCATTTTTTATGTATATTTGGTTCATGATGAATCTGAGAAGCGTGGACCTGTTTTGCCTTTAATATAGACACACACAAGAAAATGCAGAATCCATCACTCCCTGTTACAAAGTGTGGTTATAATGAGAAGGAATACAGGGGCCAAATATCCAGGTACAAGGGGAACTTGGGAGGGCAGAGTGAAAGTGATAGTTGGGCTCAGAGAATATGGGCTAAAGACTCTTAGGTCTGATATGGTGAAAGCAACTAGGGAACAAAAGGCCAATGTAAAAAGAGTGATGCATGGAAATCATGTAGGAAGAGTTAAGTGTATTTCACCCTTTGGTCTGAAACAACAAAGGCAGAGAATAAAGTAGATATAAAAACTAAAAATGTGAATAGGTCTAAGGGCCCTTCATTGAGGCTTGAAGAGCAAATTTAGGATAAGAAATATGCTGTATTCTATAGTCTGTGTCAATCCAAGGCGTTTGTACTGTCTCTTATATAAAAAGCCCCTGGAAAAATATAGATCGAATGATGAATAATAGGTTCTCAAGGTGCTATCATTTCTAATAAAGCTACCTTACATTTGCATAATGCTTAATGGCTTTCAAACTACTTTCATATAAATTAACTTATATGATTTTACAAACCTTGTGAGATATGTAAGACAGGTATAATTTTACTAAACTTATAGGTAAGGAAATCGAAGTGAGATTTAGAAATGCTAATTGTCTTACCTTCCATCACCACAATCTGCAAACAGCTGAACTGGCACTCAGATCCTGATTTTCTGGTTAGGAATCCAGATGGCTTATTAGTAAATATATATATTTGGTAAATACAGTATATATGTAATTTTATATTTATTTGGTAAATATAATAACTATATTTGATAAATATATATGTACATTAATATATTTTATTGATTTTTTTTTTTTTTTTTTACAGAGAGGAAGAGACAGGGATAGAGAGTTAGAAGCATCGATGAGAGAGAAACATCAATCAGCTGCCTCTGGCACACCCCCTACTGGGGATGTGCCCGCAACCAAGGTACATGCCCTTGACCGGAATCAAACCTGGAACCCTTGAGTCCACAGGCCGACGCTCTATCCACTGAGCCAAACCAGTTTTGGCGGATATATATTTTTTTATAAAAGAAAAATATGTTTGATGATATGTTTAGAATTTCAAAATGTTATAATGGAGGATAGTTATGTTATATTTGGGTGTTATTCTGTCAAGACCAGAATCTTGATCTGGAGAAAATTTTGGTCTAATGCAATGTGATTTCTGATTTTCCCATGAAAAGTTTGAAAAGAGAAGTACAAGTGTAAGGAGGTCAGCCTGGGAACCCAGTGAAGAAAGGTTACAGTCTGAAGGAGAAAATAAGGGGCAACCTGGGGGTGGGGAGCGGGGAGGATAGCAATCTGAATCTGTGTCAGTGACCAGTGTCCTAGTGCACATTCTTGTTAGCCTATAATTAAGTCACTGCCCCTTCCTTAGGCAATAATCTGTTTTCCTAAATACTCCCAGTTTACAAGGGCCACAAACCAAGAATTTAACAGCTTAGCCAGAGGGGAGGTCACTAGCACCACCTAGGCCAGGCCTTTAGCTGTAATCTTACTTCCCCATTCTAACTAACTTAGGTAGGGCTGCAAAGGCCCGGAAGTAAGGAAACAAAGAATTTAGGAATATATATACAAGGAGTAATCTCATTGTATAAGTTGTTCAGGCTTTGGATCTTCAAATCCCCTGAGCCAGCAGTGCTGCTTTAAATAAAGGGTTTTTCCTGAATCCCCGAGTTCTCATTGTGTATTTTCCGGTTGCCTGGTAAATTCTGTAACAGTCAAGCAGGAGGGCCTTTGTGCTCTCAACCATTCAGAACTACATCCTGGCATGGCATGACCTTTTAGTCCTTCAAAATCTCTGAGTTCTTGGAAACTGAAATCACAGAATTGAATAAGCTTCTTTCAAGAAATTAAGCTTTGGGAGATCTGTAGGACTTCTGAACACTTCTGAACTGAGACTGTGTGAGTTTTTCCAACCACGGCCAGAGGCAAAGTAGGCAACTGGGTAAAGATGGCAGGCCAGTACTCAAGACCGGGCTTGCTATTCACTGCATATCACTTAATTTTGCTGATGCTCAAGTTTACTTGTCCATATAAAGGCAATAATGACATCTACCACAAGAGTGTTGGGAGAGAAAATGATTCTTTGTTTCTTTGTAAGTAAATGTAACATCAGTTGTTAGAAATATCCCCCCTATTGAGAAGATACTCCCTTTGAAACATTTCTTGTTAAAGATAGCTGAAGTCATATATATAATTTCTAGACTGCATCACATTGAGGCAAGGACAGAAACTTCAGAAAAAAAATTGTGTATACTAGCAGCTCTTTGTCTTTCTTTTTCTGTAGGCCTGCTAGATAGATTTTCTGGGCTGGACAAGATGACAGCCACTAGTGAGGAGAGGGAGGTAGAAGCAGCAGCTGCTCTTGCAGCTGCAAAAAGTTGCTGACACAGGACTCAGTTGGGAAAGCGCTGAATGGAGTGCAGTAATTTGGTGGAGAGGCAAAGAGAAGGCAGAACAGCACACAGTGAAGAATGACTCAGAGTTTTCCCTACCCAGAACTTTATTGTGCTGGAGTTCTCGTTAGCATTTTTGTCATTGAAAATTGGAGGCGTGGAATCAGAAAGAGACCTAAAAGAGTCTCTGATGAACCTCCAGATGGAGGTGCTTTGTTTTTTTTTCAGTTTTAGAAATAGAAAGAGGTGTAGTTGCATACCAAAAAGAGGCACGGACAGTAGATGGGCATCTGTAGATAAAAGAGGTTGTTAAGTGACTGCAGAGGGAGTAGCACCATTCAGTATCCCTGTGGATGATCTTAGGAAATGGTTCAGAAAAAGAAAACAAAAACCAAAGGGACACAGAAGACTTTTGGAGGTGATGGATATGTTCATTACCTTAATTGTGATGATGGCACCATGGGTGCATGCATTTGCCAAAACTCATCAAATTTTATATATTAAATGTGTGCAGTTTTTTGTATATAAATTATAACTCAAGAAAGCTGGAAAGAAAGAAGAAAGAAAGAAAGAAAGAAAGAAAGAAAGAAAGAAAGAAAGAAAGAAAGAAAGAAAGAAAGAGAAAATTTAATTATGTCTTATTCCTATTCTTTGAATAAAGGGCTAGGATTTAGTTGTGAACACTATAAAATAAAAGATAACTGACTTCATTCAACATCTAAGCTTATTTCTAGCCCAATACATTAAAAGAAAGAATTTATAGCTGGCATGCAAACTGTGCCTACTGAGTTATTGATTGGTGGAAGTTCAAAGAACATGTTTAGAGGATTTAGTGCTAAAATATGTATTCATATTTTTCTAAACAACTTTGTTGAGATAATTTTCATAAAATAAAATTTGATGATTTAAAATGTACAGTTTTATGAGTTTATAAAATGTGTACAGTCATCTAAGTACCATCATAATCACAAAATAGAACATTTCCATCATGACAAAAAAGTTCCCTTACAACCATTTGCAGACAATCCCCTCTTCCTGCACCTGGCCCCTAAATAACAATGGTGATTTGTTTCTAACATTACAGTTTGTCCTTTTCCAGAATTTCATATAAAGCATATCATGCAATATAAAGTCTTTTATTTGCAGATTTATCTATTATGATTCCTATGTCAGTTTCTTTTTATTGCTAAATAATATTCTTTAGTATGAATATACCACATGCTTACCCTTCACCAGATGATATAAATTTGTGTGTTTTTCATTTTTTGGTTATTATGGATAAAACAGTCTTATGAACACTTATGTACAGAATTGAGTAAGCAGTTTTCATTTCTCTTGGGTCAGTATCTATAGCTGGATTGTTAGTTTATAGGAAAGTGAATGTTTAAAAGAAATTACCAAATGTTTTCCAAAGTGAATGTATTTTGGCTTCCCACCAGCAATGTATGAGAGATCAAGTTGTTCAATTTCTTGCCAACTTTTTGAATTATCTGTCCTTCTAATTTGTATATACCCAATGAAAAGTGATGCTGAATATTGCTATTCATATATCATATTTGGTGAAGTGAGTGTTCCAACCTTTAGCCCACTCTTTATTTGATTTTGTCTTAGTATGGTTCAGTTGTAAGACATTATATATTTTGGACATAAATTTTTTGTTGTTGTTGTTAATCTTCACCCAAGGATATTTTTCCATTAATTTTTAGGGAGAGTGGAAGGGAGAAGGAAAGACAGAGAGAAATGTCGATGTGAGAGAAACACATTAATTGGTTGCCTCCTGCACGAGCCCTGACCAGGGCCTGGCCAGGGAGGAGCCTGCAACCAAGATATGTGGCCTTGATGGGATTTGAACCCCGGGATCCTTTGGTCCGCAGGCTGATGCTTTATCCACTGAGCCAAAGCGGCTAGTGCTTGAACATAAATTTTTAATCACTTATCAGTTTTGGCAATATTTTGCCTAGAGTACTGTGTGCCTTTTAATTTTATTAACAGTATCTTTTTTTAAATATATTTTATTGATTTTTTACAGAGAGGAAGGGAGAGGGATAGAGAGTTAGAAACATCGATGAGAGAGAGACATCGATCAGCTGCCTCCTGCACACCCCCTACTGGGGATATGCACACAACCAAGGTACATGCCCTTGACCGGAATTGAACTGGAACCTTTCAGTCCACAGGCTGACACTCTATCCACTGAGCCAAACCGGTTAGGGCTTAACAGTGTCTTTTAAAAAATAAAAGATACTAAACTTATTGAAGTACACTTTATCAGTCTTTATTTTATGGTCCATACTTTTCCTGTACTACTTAGGAAATAAATCTTTGCCTATCCCAAGGTCATAAAGATTTTCTCCTATATTTTCTTCTACAAGTTTTATGATTTTTAGCTCTTAAATCTTATTTTGTGATGTATTTTAAAATAGTTTTCATGTATAGTGTGAGGTTAGGGACAGGGTTTATTTATTTATTTATTTTACATATAGATATCCCAGGATCACTTGTTGGAAAGACTAACCTTTTTACAACAAAACACTTTGGCATCTTTGTTGAAAATCAATTATCCATATATGTTTGTGTCTATTTCTGGAATCTGTTCTCTTCCACTCATATGTCTGTTATTGTTATTTACCATTGAGGCACATATACTTTCTGGAAACCCTATGAATGAGCCATGTCCACAATGTCCTGTTCTCATTGTATATGCCAATACCACACTGCCTTGATTATTGTATATATACTAAACTTAAAATCAGGTATATATGTTCTCCAACTTTGTCTTCCTTTCAAAATTGTTTTGACTAACTTGGTCTTATGCATTTTCACGTTGACATTAAAATCAGCTAGTCAATTTCGTAAAATGACCTACTGAAATTTTGTTTGAGATTGTTTTAAATCTATAGATACATTTGGGGAGAATAGATTTTTTAATATTATTTAATCCATAAACATGAATATCTGCCTACTTATTTAAGTCTTCTTTAATTTATTTTAGCAATCACTTATAGGTTTAAGCATATAAATTGCATACATTTTATAATTTTATCATCTAATATTTTATATTTTGATGCTATTGTAAATTATATATTTTAAATTAATTTACATTTGTCACTGTATAAGTAGTCACATATATTTTCATAATGTTCTAGACCTTAAGATATAAATATCAGGCCCAGCTAGTGTGGCTCAGTGGTTGAGCATTAACCCATGAACCAAGAAGACCCTGTTTCTATTCCTGGTCAGGGTACATGCCTGGGTGTAGGCTCAACCTCTGTGGGATCAGGCATAAACCAGCAGTCAGACATCCCTCTCACAATCTGGGACCACTGGCTCCTAACCACTTACCTGCCTGCCAGCCTGATCTCCCTAACTGCTCTCTCCTGCCAGCCTGATCGCCCCTAACCGCCTCTGCCTTGGCCCTGCTACCATGGCTTTGTCCAAAAGGACGTCTGGAAAGTCGTCTGGAAGTTGTTCAGTCTAATTAGCATATTACCCTTTTGTTAGTATTGATTGGTTGAACGGACAAACGGATGAACAGACAATTAGCATATTAGGCTTTTATTATATAGGATTTTGATCAGCCAGAAAAATGGCAAATGTCTTTTTACACTCTTTATTACTTCTTGTTTAATAAAAGATAGAGTTTCATGCTAATGGTGAAAGGAGTAACAAAAGATACAGAGAGCAATAACCACAGATCTGTCCCTAATGGATTTAGGTTAAAGGCAAAATGGACATAAATCAGAGGAAAACAGACCATAAGCCCATTGAAGACCAGGACTGTTTTTATTTTGTTTGTTGTTTGTTTGTTTTTTTGTTTGTTTGTTTTTGTTGTTGTTGTTTTTTACCATTATCTTTTTAACCTACAGAAAATAAGTACCTAGCACATAATAGGTATTTAATTTAAAAATTTTCCCAAGATCAATATGTCACATTGACACATGGAAAGACAAATACAACTAAATGCAACTTTTGATTTTTTTAAAATAAAAAGTGCACTGGGAAAGAGCTATGTGATTAAAAGACTTCTTACTTTACAGAATAAATTATATATGTTCTATTTAAATAGTTTTCTCAGCTGAATGATATTTAAAATGTGTTTTAATTTAAAGCTATTTTTTACACATAATTTTTCCAGATATAAAGTAATTCCTTGCATACAGCAATATCTACTTTATTTTATTGCTACTACTACTTGGATATGTTACATATAAATGTAAGAAAGCTAATAATTATATTATACATGGGAGAGTCAGGATGATTTAGTTCTAATCATGCCTGCCAGAAAAGTAGGGTGGTATTAAAGCATAAAAAGGAAGAGTAAAGATAATTAAGAAGATAGATAATGATACCTAAAAGAGTTTGTGTTCATATTGTTATAATTATATGTTCTTTGCATAAATATACTGTTTGGAAATTCTTTTTCTGAGTTTCTATTGTAATCATGAAGGTACCCCATTCAGATATCCCTTCAAGTGAACTTATTATGGGTTTCACAGCTGACCGATAGCCACTAGCTGCTGGCTCTTCAGACTGACCATGGACAATGAACACACTGGCGCTGCTCCCAGCTAAGGACTAAGCATGGGTAAGGGAACAGAATCAGACTATTCCTGCTTCTAGTGATATTCTTCTAATAAGTGAATTTGGAGATTCCCTGTCAGCATGACTGCAACTTTCTTAGAACTACACTGCGGTCTGAGAACCTTCCCTCACAATCCTTCCTTCGCTCTCTTTTTCCCCAGGTGTCAGGCATGTTTCATCAACTCTATCTCAACCCACTCCTCCTCCCCTTTCCATTTACCTCTGTAGGTATCTGACTCCCTATCTTGCTTGCCCTAGCCAATTTTGTTCAGTGGATAGAGCGTCGACCTGTGGACTGAAGAATCCCAGGTTCAATTCTGGTCAAGGGCACATGCCTGGGTTGCAGGCTGAATCCCCAGTGGGGGGCATGCAGGAGGCGGCCGATCAATGATTCCCACTCATTATTGATGTTTCTATCTTTCTCTCCCTCTTCCTTCCTCTATGAAATCAATAAAAAATATTTTTAAAAAATCTCTTACTTGACTTGTCTCATCTTAATGTCCTATCTTCTGCATTCAGAACACCTATAATGTCAGTTACATTCACAAAAAAAGAAAAACATTATTTTTCCATAAAAAAAAAATAACACCATAGGCATGTTTATTTGGTTAATAGCTTTAACTCAACCACACCTTTAAAAAAAATTAAAAATGCTAGCATTTAGGTTTCCAGGGACAGAATTGATGTAACAATTACTCAACTGATTTATCATAAATCTTGACATTATAGATAGAAAGAAAAAACCAACATAAGTAGTTGTCATTGGCCCTGCACACTCATAAATAGAATCAAATAGCACATATCCTTCCAACAGTAGAAGGTAAATGATTTATTAAAATTAGTACCTTGCTTATCATAGGTAGTTTTTATAACATGTTTATGTGAGCTAGATTTCTTTTAAGAGAAAAGAGTAAGGAGTAATGAAGCCAGAGATTACAATCTGGAAGCTAGAGTGCTAAATTAAGGCAGTGGATACAAGGGACTATGTAGGAACTCCCTGTACTTTCTGCTCCATCTATCTTACTAATAAAAGATAAATATGTAAATTGACCATCATTTCACGACATCCACAGCCAATCAGGAGTGAGTATGAAAATTAACCTGACAAAGATGGTGGCGGCCTGCCCCCTGGCTGCTCTGGGCCTCTGGGCAGTGTGCCTCCTCAGGGCCTCCCTGCCCCTTGCAGCCTCCCTGTGGCCCAGCCCCCGGCCTCAGAGGCAACCCTCTGGTGCCTGAGGTCAGAGCTCCTGGTGTCTGGCCTCTCCCTCTACCCCGCGCCTGCCCTGCTGCTCTGGTAAACAAAACCCTCGTGTTGGAGCAGCCCTGCGGGTGCGGGTGCACACAGGAGCTCACTCGGTGCACAGTTAGAACACCCTGGGAGCCCCAGGCCAGCCAAGGGGCGCTGGTGGTGGCAGTGGAAGGCAGCTCAGCTTTGGTTTGAATAGATGAAAGAGGCCACCTACATAGTAACCCAAATTATCAGATCTCCCTCTTCCCTATCTCGCCAAATCAAGAGGGGAGGGGTGATGTGCATGGAGGGAGGGTGGGCGGGCAGGAGGCGGAGGGCGGAGGTGGAAGAAGATGAGGAAGGGGGCCAGTTGCATCCCACTTTCACAATGGGAAAGTGAAATGCACTAGCGCACCCAACCTCTCCGGTCCTCCCCGCCTGCCTCGCTCCCCCCACCTCTTCCCCTCTGCACCTCCCCGGGAGCACCAGCACTGCAGAAGGAGGGCAAGGAGGAAGTTGTGCTGGAGCGCACAGGGCTTGCCACCGCTGCTGCTGCTGCACATGCTGCTGGAGCAATCCACTGTGTGCCGGCAGCCAGGGGAAGGAAGGCCTATTCTTGCATGAATTTTCATGTATCGGGCTTCTAGTATATATATAAAAGCCTAAATGACTGAATGACTGGTCGACTGGTCGCTATGATGCGCACTGACCACCAGGGGAAGACACTCAACGCAGGAGCTGCCCTCTGGTGGTCAGTGTGCTCCCACAGTGGAGTGCCACTCAGCTGACAGACGGGTGCCAGACACAGGGCTCACGGCTGGTGAGCGCCGCTCTGGTGGTGCGAGCCTCTTCCGCCTCCAAGGCAGTGCTACCAAGCCCAGCAGTTGCAGCAGGCACAGTGAGGATGGGATGAGCGGGAGCTGCGTGGCGCCTGGCCTGGGCTCGGGCTCCTCCTGGCCACCTGCCACTGTGTGCACTACTACATCCCTCAGGGGATGTTGGACTGCTGGTTTTGGCTGGTCTGTGGGGACCTGGCCGAAACCAGCATTCCTACACCGCCTGAGGGTTCTCAGATTGCGAGAGGCACAGGCCAGGCTGAGGGACCCCACAGGTGCACAAATCCATGCACCTGGCCTCTAGTTTTTTTATAAAATTAAAACTGCTTTAAAAAATAAAGTCATTAATTAAAAAACAAAACAAAACACCTGATTATAAATGTCCTTAAAAAGAGGCAGTTCAGCCTAAACCGGTTTGGCTCAGTGGATAAAGCGTCGGCCTGCGGACCCAAGGGTCCCAGGTTCGATTCCGGTCAAGGGCATGTACCTTGGTTGTGGGCACATCCCCAGTAGGGGGTGTGCAAGAGGCAGTTGATCGATGTTTCTCTCTCATCGATGTTTCTAACTCTCTATCTTCCTCTCTGTAAAAAATCAATAAAATATATTTTAAAAATAAAAAATAAAAAAAGAGGCAGCTCAGTTAGAGAGACTGAGCCCATAATATCCCTGGTACCTTATCTTAACTTCTCTAATTATTTATTACCTGGCCCAGAAGAGATTACAATGTTTCTTAAAATGGGCCTTCAATGAATGAAGCAAATTGGTTTGAGCAGATGATTTTGTAGGAAGATGCTTCCTTCAAATCTTAATGAAAAGGTTGGGTACAAATTTGTAAGGCCATGCAAGCTACACCAAAGAGAAAACATTTTTAGTTTGTTTTTGATGTTTGTTTTGGTTAACAGTGGAAAGTCAAATATTTGAATCAATAGAATGATATTTAAATGCCAACATCAAATACACAGAAAAAGAATAAAACATTACCAGAATGAAATGCAAAGTTGTAAAGCAATTTAAATGGCATTTTGATTCGTGGTGTAAAAAAAAATTAGTAGGAAAAACAGTACCCCCCCCCCCCCCCTCCAAATGTTTGGCTGTACCTAGGCCATTAAAATCACAATTGATGGATAAAATCACAGGCAATGTAACCATCAAATAAGAACGAAGAATTAGGTTGCTTAGTATTTTCTAGAAATTACTAGACAACTAGGAATTAACATTTTCCCTCTACTGGAAACCAAACTTCCTGTTTTAAGAGAAATATGTGAGAGCTACGAATCACACAGATTTCACATTTCAGTTCTTTGACCCGTCTTCTGTCTTCAAGTGTCAGAAGCCATTATTAAACCTTTGCTCTGGTAACAATTAAGAAAGCAGAGGCTGTTCTGAGACTGTCAGGAGAGGCAGCGTAGGGATGCCTTTTAGACAGGCGTCAGTCATCTCAGCCCCATCCGCACAGACTGACATTGAATCTCAGTGATGACCCAGAGGACAGTAATGTTCACTGTAGATGCAGCGGCTAGTTCTTGCTCTGCTTCTTTAAATATAAAAGAAGAACGTAAAACCCACCAAATGAACAGGAGAAGAAAGGCAGTGCGAAATCTATGGGTAACGGGCTTATGGGAGGTCCCCACAACGATGACTTTATCATATAATCAGATTTATGGGTGGAGCCAGTAAAAACCCACAAGCGGGATATGAAGTAAGAACATTGATATAAACTCATTAGGAATGTTTCTAAAGAATGTCTGAGTAGCAATTCAAATCATAAGGATGCATAGGTGTGATATTAGCTTCAGATGTGGGACAATATGTAGGGCATTTGGGGAGTTACCAGGGGAAATTAGAAGACAGCTATTGGAAGGAAGCTGCTGTACATAAACTACAGATTGAGAATATGCATGTGAAGTCTTGATATGAAAAACAATGCAATCCATTGTATCTGGTATGAAGCAGTTGCTGTAAAACAATTTTCTTTATTCCAATACCTAAATCAAGTTTCTTGTCTAAGGGACTGATAACCCTGTGCTGGTCACAAGAATAGCTCCAGATTTCAAGCATCCACAATAATGTTTGTTTTTATTGATGAGAGAATTAATTTTATAGAGGAGTATGAAATTATAGGAAAACAGACATGTGTATTAACTAGTACCAGAATAAGCTTACCATTTTTCCAGTCTATATAATTTTAATTGACAAGACTGTAAAATAGAGAAAAAAGAATTCTTTGGCTACAGAAAAAAAAACACCTCCATCTTTTCAGTACAGTACTAGGTGTATCAGTTAATAATGCGGATATTTTTCAATAGATGGAGTTACACATATGTTGATATGTATGCGATTTGTTATGTATGCTATTTTGTTGTATTGACAGCAAGCTTCAAAACTTCATATGTCAAATTTGCTGAAGGTGTTAACATCATAGATATTTTTATACTTAAAAATGTCAAATTTCGTGCCAAAAAAAGAGCATTTGCAGGACATTATAATTCATTACTTTATTTTAAAGAAAAGTGCTGCTGAAGCTTATGGTGAATATGCTCCATCTCAAGATACTTGTGAATACTGGTTTAAACTCTTTAAAAGTGATGATTTTGATATGGAAGACAAAGAACATCTAGGTCAACCAAAAAAGTTTGAAGACCAACAATTACAAGCATTATTGGATGAAGATGCATGTCAAACTCAAAAAAAAAAAGACTTGCAGAAAGATTAAACATTGCTCAGCAAACAATTTCTGATTATTTACAAGCAATGGGAAAGATTTTAAAGAAAGGAAAATGGGTGCCACATGAACTGAAGGAAAGACAAATGGAAAACCGAAAAGTCATCAGTAAAATGTTGCTTCAACTGCACAAAAGAAAGTCTTTTTTGCATGGAATTGTGACTGGTGATGAAAAGTGGATTTATTTTGAGAATCCCAAATGCACAAAATCATGGGTTGATCCAGGTCAACAACCATCAACATCGACTGCAAGGCCAAATCACTTCGGAAAGAAGACAATGCTCTGTGTTTGGTGGGATCAGGAAGGTGTGGTGTATTGAGCTTCTAAAACCAGGTGAAACCATTAATACTGATCACTACCGACAACAAATAATCAATTTGAACCATGCTTTGATCGTGAAATGACCAGAATGTTCCAGAAGACACGGCAAAGTAATTTTGTTTCATGATGACGCACCATCACACACTTCAAAACCAGTTAAAGACACGTTAAAAGATCTTGCCTGTGAAGTATTAACCCACCCCTCATATTCACCAGACCTTGCTCCTTCAGATTACCACTTGTTCTGATCGATGGCGCACACACTTTCTGAGAAGCACTTCAAAACGTACGAAGAAGTGGAAAATTGGGTCTCTGAATGGTTTGCCTCAAAACAAGAAAAGTTCTATTGGAACAGTATCCACAAATTACCTGAAAGATGGAAAAATGTGTAGCTAGCGATGGACATTGCTTTGAATAAAGCACTTTTAATGTTTCTCTTGAAATTATCATGTTTTCTTTGATTACAAAATCTGCATTATTAACCGGTACAACTGGTAATATCTCTCAAGTCTGCCTAGTTTAACCTTATGTTCATTAACTTTCTTTACTTATCATCACTTATTTTTTGTTTTGTTCCTGTGTTAAAATGTCTTCTTTCATTTTTTCTTGTTTGGACTTTACAGTCCACCCCACCACCAATCATTCTTATCTTACTGCTTTGTCTCCTTTTCCCTAGTGCGACTTCCCTTCCAAACAGAGAATGTTTATTTAATTTGGAATTATTGGTAAAAATGAGCAGAAAAAGAAACAGTGAAAATGCAACTTTGGGACCACATTTTTTCCCCACCTTAACTGGTTTCACTTAATACTCTTCTGTTTTCACTAGGATCTTAGTCGCACCTGCTCTAAAACATGATAACAATTCCATAACATTTCCTTTAAGCCAAGCTCTTCAAGGCAGCTTGCCAACACGCACAGTAAAATGTTTGGATAAAGATGCATGTGGAAATAACTCCCTGCCAACTCCCACTTTCATGCCCATTATGTGTTAATAATCACAACTACTATTTATATTGTGTCTTCTCCACTGAGCCTAGTACTTTGAGTGTTTCCTATACCTCCTTACATTTTTAGGACTATGGCAAAATATTCTAAATGAGTGTCTCCAGTATTTTCATTCCTAGTTACCTAAAAATATTATGTATTCAGGCACTGTTGTGGAGGGGCTTTGGAGGCAGACTGAAGGTCACTAATCAGCTGACCTTCAAATAGGAAGATTATCCTGCTGGGACTCATGCAATCACACGGGCCTGAAATGCAGAGAAGACAGGCAGAGAGATGTGGCAGAATAGGAAAACAGAGGGGATATCAGAGGCAAGAAGGAAAATCAGAGAAATTCAAAGTATGAGAAAGATTATATTCTCTGTTGCTGGCTTTGAAGACAGAAAAAGAGGGCCATGGGCTACAGAATATAGGCAGCCTTTGGGTGCTGAAATGCCAGAGGGACATGGGGATCTCTATGCTACAACACAGATCTGAATTCAGCCCATAACCTAAATGAGCTTGTGCGGGGATCCATCCACAGGGTCCCCAGAGGGGAACATGTTGAATTTGGCCTTATGAAGCCCAGAGCAGCCACATTGCACCTGGAATTCTGATCAATAGGAACTTTGAAATAATAAATGTTGTATTGTTTCAATAAAGTTTGTAGTAATTTGTTACAGCAGAAGGACAGAATGAGATGAGTCAGGCAGGCAGAACATTTTTATTGAGCCCCTATTGCCTACAAATATTTGTGCTAGCTGCTAGAAGGGACAGAAGAACAACAAAAGACAAGGACAGTCTTTGCCTTTTCTGTGCTTTTATTCTAGTGGTGGGATTATATATGCGTGTATATTTGCATATGTTTATGTTTATATTATATATATCATGTCATTAGCTAATAATGATATGGTTGGTGAGTGTTAAAAAGGGACAAATGTATGAAACAGAATAACTTGAATGGTT
This sequence comes from Cnephaeus nilssonii, assembly GCF_951640355.1. Taxonomy (NCBI): domain Eukaryota; kingdom Metazoa; phylum Chordata; class Mammalia; order Chiroptera; family Vespertilionidae; genus Cnephaeus; species Cnephaeus nilssonii. The sequence continues at coordinate 60,569,699 of NC_137074.1, forward strand.
TTTCTCCATGGATGGCTAGTGCAGGAATTTATATTGTGCTTCCTGTTCTTTCTGAAAAAAAAAAAAAAAAAGTTGCTTTTGATTAATGTATTGGGTTATTTCTAAAATGTATTAACTTTGTAAATGTATTTACATATTTAAACATTTTTATCTTCTTACGCTTTTAGGGGGGAGATATGCATAGATGTAAAATGACATATGCATAAGCATATCTTAATATATAAAATCCCAGGGTCCAGCGACCCAGTCAGTGCTGGGTTGACATGGCGACCCAGCACTGACTGCCGATGGGGCTGCAGATCAGGCCCAGAGAGAGGCCCAGAGAGAGAGACAGGGTCTGATCCGCAGCCTCTGTGGCAGCTGTTGATTAGCCGTTGCCTCTCTCTTTCTATTAGGGCTTCGCCAGCAGCTGCACCTCTGTTTCTTTCCAGGCCTCTGTGGGGGCTGCTGATCAGCCCCGCCTCTCTGATCAGGCCTAGAGATAGGCCCAGAGATGCTGCCTGGCATAGAAACTGACCAATCAGAACCAAATCTGGGTTAACTGTGAGGAGCCAATGGCTGCCTAGGAAGTGGAGCTTTGGATGCTGACTGGCATAGAAACTGACCAATCAGAACCAAATTGGCCAGCAGGGGAGGGCAGTTGGGGGTAAGGTCAGGCCTGCAGGGGAGGGAAGATGGGGGCAAGATAAGGCCAGCAGGGGAGGGCAGTTGGGGGCAACCAGGCCGGTAGGGGAGGGTAGTTGGGAGTGAGATCAGGCTGGCACGGGTGGGCTGTTGGGGGTGAGATTAGGCTGGCAGGGAGGGGCAACTAGGACTGCAGGAGAGGGCAGTTAGGGTTGATCAGGCAGGCAAAGGCAGTTGGGGGCGAGATCAGGCTGGCAGACAGAGGCAGTTAGGGGTGATCAGGCAGGCAGGCAGGTGAGTGGTTAGGAGCCAGTGGTCCAAGATTGTGAGAGGATGTCCAACTGCCAGTTTAAACCAGCAGTCGGATATCCCCCAAGGGGTCCCCGATTGGAGAGGGTGCAGGCTGGGCTGAGGGAACCTCCCCCCATGCACGAATTTTGTGCACTGGGCCACTAGTCTATATATATAAAAGCCTAAGTGACCGAATGACCAGTTAACCGGTTGCTATGATGCACACTGATCACCAGGAGGCAGACACTTAATACAGGAGCTGCCCCCTAGTGGTCAGTGTGGTCCCACAGCCAACCTCCCATGGGCGGCCAACCTCCTGTGGTCCCTCTGCCTGGCCAGCTGCCCCCCACCCCCCCGATTGGCCCTGATTGCTGGCCAGGCTGAGGGAACCCCACCCATGCATGAATTCGTGCATTGGGCCTCTTGTGTATATATAAGCACATATCCTATCTAATAAAGGCAGGCTATGCAAATTGCTGTCACTTCGTGACAAAGATGGAAGTGCCCACAGCCAATAAGGAGGGAATATGCAAATTAACTTAACAAAGATGCAGCAGCTGGCCTGGAGCAAAGGCGGGAGGCGACGCCCAGCCCCGGAGTAAAGGCCGGAGGTGGCGGCCAGAAGGAAACCAGTGCTGGCAGCCAGGGGAAGTAAGGCCTATTCTTGCATGAATCTTCATGCATTGGGCCTCTAGTATACATATATAAGCAGACATCTATAATTATATGCTTTTTGGGGGGACAATCATCATCTTCTGAAATGAGCCTCTAACTTCAAAAGTGGTAAGAGCTTATCTAAAATCTGTTGATCTAACCCTTCCCATTTGAGATAGTGTAAACATTCTTCAACTATATTTTTCCTCCTAAAATTAGCTCCTACCAACAGGTTCTTGCATTGTAGATCTCATCACCACTAGTACTTTTGCTAGTGCTGTGTGCACTTTTACAGCGTTGGTATTACATCAGCCTCAATGAGAAATAGTGCTCTGGAAGGACAAGTAGGTGATTTGATAACAGGAAAACAAAATATCTTAAAACAGACTTCTCAACCAACTACTAGCACTTAAAATAGTAAACATTAGCATCAATCTGGTTTTGTGGCTTGCGGTAAGTTGATGATATTGATTAAAATGCAGATATGTAGCTAGGATAAACTTAACTCACTATAAACAATTATTCATTATCTTTGATTAATTGATGGGGTTACTTATGAAACTTAGAACAGGTAAGTTTTCAAAAAAATAATTCAACTATAGCTACATAAACTGCACACATCTTAAATGGAGAGCTCATCTAATCATTACATTTATATGCATGGAACACTAAGCAATAAAGATACAGAATATTTCCCTCATCCCAGGAAACTCTCCAATATCCCCTCCTAGTCAGTACCTGCTCTCCAAAGTTAACCACTCTTCTGATTTCAACCATGAAAAAGGAGTTTTGCTTCAGAACAGGTTATATTTAATTTTCAGTTGGGAGGAGGTAGTTAACAAAAAATGAGGAAGACAGGCTTGAGTACAGGTTTCTGGCTACTCAAGTGTGAATCTCAGATGGGAAAAGAAAGAATCAAAGACAATTGTTGCCTATGCCCCTGCTCCAGAGTGGTAAGGAAAAGCTCAAATAACATAGGTGAAATGTTTTGCAAAGAATACATAGTATGCTATTGAACGATATGACATCTCCAATTTTAAATAGGTTGTATCCCAAAAGCTCACTTATAAATTCATCACTGGGAACTTGGAACCTACTTCCCCATAGAAACAATGTCATAAATGATGGTTAGGATCCCAGGTTACTCATATAAGAGTAAATTAAGCATAACATACCTGAAATGTTGCTCTTTTAAAATGGCAAATAGGTTCGAATCCACAACACACAACTAAAAAAACAAAGACTAAGTATACCTATTTATCTTATTGTTGGTGTTTTGGAAAAGCCAGATTTAATTAGAGGACTTATGTGACATTATTTGGGTTTTGAAAGGATTTGGGGAGAATTTCCAAATACTTTAGATAATATTTTCCTTTATTTTATTTTTTCTACTTTTACTCTGAAAGTATCACTTCTTGTTACCCTGACACAGGTGAATCACTAACCTATATTCCCCTACCATGTATGAACAATACAGGTGGTTTAGGCAATGGCTTTTAAAAAAGAGAGAAATTGTATCAACATTTTCTTCTTTCTTATTCAAAATCTCTTTCCTCTTCTGGAAAAAGAATTGGAAGATGGGACTGGGAATTATGCCTCAAAGCTCTCCAATTACACAGGGCTTAATTGATCAAGGGCCCCAGTATGATGCTCAGAAATATCCCAGTGCATTTGCACTGAAGCTGTGGTTTCCAGCCAATGACTGCACACAGTAAGGCACAATGGTCCTGTAAGAAAAAGCATAGCTCTACTCTGATGGCTGACTTTGGCTAGAGGTTGCCCTGAGAGCATAACTTGCTCTTCATTGCAGGGCAGAAAAAGAGCTTCCACCCAACATTCTTCCCTCCCTCCTTCACTCAGGCTTGACTTGCTTTGCATTTGGAAAGTTCTCTTGACCTTCCCAACTCCTATCCCTTTTTTTTTTTTTTTTCTCACAGTGTTCTCCCTGAAAAAAAATCTTCTATGTTTCATCCCATCTTGGCATCTGCTTCTAGGAGAACACAGACTAACCATAGAAATGTCCTCTGTTTACAAGTTGTGCTACAACTGAAAGTGGGGGAGGTATTAGGTGAAAACAAGTTAGGAGTAGAGTAATGGAAACAAGAAGTATATATTCTCTAAGGCTTTAAGAAGGAAAAGTGTAAGGAATCCATAGATATTCTCTTTTGCCTAATCTAAGGAGATAGGAATAGTCAAGCATGTGAGCAGACGAACAAATCAGAAACAGAGAATATGAATTTGGTGGGCATATGTCCATTGTATGGTCGGCCAGAAAATTAAGCAAGGCAAGAGATGGGTGGGGTGTGGGTAGGACAGAAACAATAATAACAGTTATTATTTTAATCCCCTTATGTATAAGGGGATGGAAAATGAAAAGAAACATGATGAATTACATTTGGAATTTAGGAGTGGCGTGAAGAACTTCAGAAAGCAACTCTGCATAGTCGCAAATGGACAGAATGAGGCTCACATCCTGGAAAAGGATCATAGTTTACTAGTATGCCAGGGGTGGGGAACCTTTATTCTGCCAAGGGCCATTTGGATATTTATAACATCATTTTCAGCCATACAAAAGTATCAACTTAAAAATTAGCCTACTATATTTGATCAAACATTTAATTAACTCACCCCTATAATACCATGGCAGGGCTAAACAAAATGATTTCATGGACCTTACATGGCTGACACCCCCTGGTTTATGTGTTTTGTCTTTTTTGGGGGATTGAATATTCATCTTCTTTTGGATTTTTAAAATATTCATCTGAGACATAAAGTAATTAATCAAAAGCAATCTTCACCAGAGAGGATAAAAAAATAAATAAATAAATTTCTAATACCTGAAACAATATTTGTGTTCCTTTCTGAGTTACTACTATTGTAGTTTTGAATTGTATATGCAGTTTAGCCAAGGAGAGCCAGCATTTTCTCATGAATAGGACATTCAAAGTCTTAAACTTCTAGCTGTTTACTTTTCTACTCTTCTCTGTTTCTGACAGATAGAACTCTAGTGTCCAGTCTCCATTGCCTTCCCCAGGAAACAGTCCTTGGAGGCACAAATGTAAAGTTCCAATGAAGCACAGTTGGAAGGCATGGTGGTGGCATGTCAATTACTATTTTCAGAGAATTATCTGGCCACACAACTTTCCTGGAGAGACCTCCTATATCCATGGTTTTAGAAAAACTATAGGAATCAAATCAATGCCCTTTTCATTTTTGTTGTTGTTATTGTTCATTTGTTTCTGTGTCAGGTTCTGAATTTCTTATCTACATTTATTTCATTTGGCAGCTAGTGCCTCCATTTAACAGATTTATCATAGAGACCTGCTTCTAAGTCAGTGAAAATCGAAACTTACTTCTCCTAAATATTATGTTTTTCTTCAGCTTTAAATTCCCTGACCTTGGCTAAGGTTCTTAACTCTGATGGGAGTATATATGTCTCCAAGCACTATGATCTCTTTTTTATGCCACTGTAAGAACTTGGCATTGTAAAATATATATATATATATATAGCAAAGGGGAAGAGCTAATCAGTGTTGGAAATAAAATGGAATCCTAAAAAGAACACCTGTTAAATACAGAAGAAATCAGAAAAAATGTTAAAAGAAATAACAAAGAGCAGATAGAATGAAAAGAAAGCAAGTGACAAGATAGTAGAATTAAATCCAGTCATTTTAATAACATTAAATGTCAATAATCTAAACGTTGCAATCAAAAGCAGAGATTGTCAGAATAAATAAAATGCAAGAACCAAATATATGCTGTCTATAGGAAATACATTTCAACAATAAAAATACAGATAAGTTGCAAAAAATACCTGAAAAATGTATACCATAGAGAATAGTCATAAGAAAATTGGAATGACTGCATTAGTATTAGACAAAATCAACTTTAGAACCAGAAATATCAACAAGATAATAAAGAAAATCTGATAAAATGATAAATTCATCAAAAAGACTTAATAATCCAAAATGTTTATGCACCTAATTACAGAACTTCACAATAAAATAGACCATACCTGAGAAGTATAAAAGGAAAATAAAGAAGCCTACAATTATAATTGGGAATTTCTACATTCTTCTTTCAGTAACTGATAGAGGAAGTACACTGGGAATCATTAACAATATAGAAATTCTAAACACCTCTGTCAAAGAAGAACTAATTGACATTTTTATTTATTTATTTATTTATTTTTAAAGTATATTTTTATTGATTTCAGTGAGGAAGAGAGAGGAAGAGAGAGATAGAAAACATCAATGATGAGAGAAAATCATTGATCACTGCCTCCTGCACGCCCCTCATTGGGGATCAAGCAGCAACCTGGGAATGTGCCCTGACCAGGAAGACAACTGTACCTCCTGGTTCATAGACCCATGCTCAACCACTGAGCCACTCTGGCCAGGCAGACATTTTTAGAATATTATCTTTAAAAACTCCCAAGAAATTTCAAAAGACTACAATACTTTATGTTCTCTGACCACAATGACATTAAATTAAATTTTAATAAAAATATATTACCTAGAAAATCCAAAAAATATAGAAAATAAATAATATGCTTTTAAAATAACTGATGGATTGAAAAATTTTAAGGGGAAATGATTTTTTTTCTAAATGACTAATAAAGGTAATGCAGGATATCAAATTTGTGAGATGCAGCTAACACTGTTAGAAAGAGTCATAGCTTTAAATGCTGTGATCTATTACAGAGATGGAAGGTCTAAAATCAATAATCTACAATTCTATCTTAAGTTACAAAATAAAAGCAGAATAAACAAAATGTAAGTGGAAGGGAGAAACTGATAAAGGTAAGAGCAGAAACCAATTAAATAAAACCAAGAAAAATAGTAAGAAAAAACCAGTGTGAATCCAAAAGTTTTTCTTTTGAAGAGATAAATAAAAATTAATGAGCCTCTAGTCATCCTGATCAAGAAAATAAGCAAAAAGACACAAATTACTATAATTATAAATGAGAGTATCACTAGAGATGCTACAGACATTAAGTTATAATAAAGGACAATTATGAATAACCTCATGCCAAAAGAATCGATGATTTAGTTGAAATTTAAAAAATTTGAAGGACTCATGAAATTTGAGAATCTAGCCCAAGAAAATGTAGAAAAAACTGAATAGTTCTACATCTATTAAATAACTTGCATTTGTAATTAAAAGGCATTCCACAATAAAACTTTAGCTTGAGACTGCTGGAATAATTAATTCCATCAGACATTTAAGGAAGTAATAACAGCAATCGTACACAAACGCTTACAGAAAGCTGAGGGGGAGGCAGTGTTTCCCAACTCATATTCCAAAGCCAGTATTATACTGATGCCAAATCCAAAGATATCACAACAAATGCAGGCATGAAAATCCCTAACAAAATTTTTATAAATCATATCCAACAAGATGTAAAATGAATAATACATCTGACAGAATAGAGTTTTTGTACGGAATGCAAGATTGATCTGACAGCCAAAAATTGATCATTGTAATTTAGTACATTAATAGAATAAAGCAGTAAAAGTATAAGATAATGTCAATAGATGCAGAAATGCATTTCAAAAATTCAATACTCATTTATTTAAAGAAAATTAAAATGCTCAGCAAACAAGAAACAGAAGGAAATGTCTTCAACCTGCTTAAGAGCATCTCTGAAACCTTGCAGCTAACATTATACTTAATAGTGAAAGGCTTAGTGACTTCCATTTAAGGTAAGGACCAGTCAAGGTTTTAGTCAACATTGCAGTATCAGTTCTATCCAACAAAATTTGGCAAGATAAAGAAATTTTGAAATCATAAAAATGGAAGAGGAATAAATAAAAATCTTTGAAGAGAACATAATTGTGTACATAGAAAAATGTAACAAATTACTAATAATTACTAATATACTGAGACTAATAAGTGATATATCAAGGTTGCATATGCAAGGTCAGAGCTTTAGAGCTATAAATCATGTTTTATATACAATTTAAAAATATTCATATATTTTATATGAGTAATTAGTGAAAGGAATTTTAAAAATCAGTTCCAATTACAATGGCAGCCAGAAAAATTAAATACCAAATAATAAATTAAGAAAATCTTGACATGACCTGTACACTGACAACTACAAAACATGACAAAGGGAATAAAAGACAGACATATATTTCTTAAACTTGCACAAAAACATGAACTATAAAAGAAATAAACTTGATAATAATTAAAAACTTTTGCTATTTTTAAAGGCAATTTAGAAAAAAGACAAGCTATTGACTGAGAGAAATATTCACAAAACCAGTATATGGCAAAGGGCTGGAATCTAGAATATGTAAAGAATACATATTCCAACTCAATAATAAGGCACACAATACAATTTAAAATGGGCAAATGGTTTAAGCAGACACTTCATCAAACAAGATACGTGAATAAGCCAATGAGCAAAAGGTGTTCAAGTCTTTAGTAATCATGGAAATGCAAATTTAAACCACAATGAGATACCACTACGCATCCACCACGTCAAAAGGGCTCACAATACCAAGTGTTAACAAGGATGTGGACCAACTAGAACTTTTATATCTTGCTGGTGGGTATGCACAATGATAGAGCCGCTGTGGAAAACAGCATGGCAGTATCTTAAGAAGATAAGTATACACTTCATATGTAATCCAGTAATCTCCTAGATATTTGTCCAAGAGCATTTATTCACACAACCATTTCTATCTAAATCTTCATAGAAAAACTATTTATAATAGCATAGATATTATGTAGCATATCACTTTATGCAGCATATCACTGTTGCATCACTGCTCTCTTCTTCGTCACTATTAGTTCCAGAGATATCAATTTCTCCAACTTCTATTGTATCACTACTGTCTTCTGAGTCACTGTCTATATATGTGAGATCATCCTCATAAACTGGTGGCATTTTCTGAGCTAACTTTGTTTGTGTTCTCATGGCCAACCCTTCTCTCCTCATGAAATTGAAGCACCATTTTGCCTTTCCTGTAAAATTAACAATGTTCATTTCACTTGCAAACATTCTTGCCTGACATTGGTTGACACACATAAGTCACTCTGGTGCTGCTCCATAATCCAAGCCTTAAGCCTCTGCTCCAAGTTTGCCCATTTTGCTGGTTTTCCTCTTAAGGTCTTCTTCTTTTTTGGTAACTTAAGGAGTTGTTCTTCCTGTTTTCTCCACTGTCTGATCATACACTCAGTGGAAGGAGGTCCAAATTGTCTCTCTGCAGCTCTCTTTCCATACTCTTTTGCATAGCTGATTACATTCAGTTTGAATTTTGCAGAGCAAGACAATCACTTGCTGGTATTTATCTTTTTATTTTTTGACATCCTTATGGGCTCAGAATGCTCTGGTCCCTGTTGCATCTGTGCACTCTCCACCTCCACCTCCAATTATGGCATCAGCTGATGTCAGTAAAACAAGGCTCGTGATCGGAGGAAGCCTGTTTGACAGGGTATGGGCAGTTATGCACACCCGTGGCTCCCTCCTAGGCTGACTGCCATGTGTAAGACGCCCCTCAATTTTCAGTCTAATGATTTTAGAAAAAAATAGTGTCTTATACATGGAAAAATACGGTATTTGCAATACATATATCTCACTTTTGTTACTTAAATCAACAAAAAGACAAACAATCCAATCAAATTTGCCCAAAGTCCTAAAAAAAAAACATTGCAGAAGTAAATATTTTAATGCCAGAAAGCACATGAAAAAGTGCTCAAGCTATTTAGTCAACTGGAGAAAGGCAAATTGAAACCACAATTTTATATCATTTAGTAATCAGTAAAGTGACTAAAAACAAACAAACAAACAAAAAAACAAGCAATAAATAATAAGAAATAAGAAAACAAAACTGCTAACACCAAATGTTGCCAAATATGCGAGGAACTGGAATTCTCCTACATTGCTTATGGAAAGCATACCTATCAAACATCTAGTAATTCCATTCAACACCTAAGTAAATAAGAGCAAATGGCCCTAGCCGGTTTGGCTCAGTGGATAGAGAGTCGGCCTGTGGACTGAAGAGTCCCAGGTTCGATTCCGGCCAAGGGCACATGCCTGGGTTGCGACCTCGATCCCCAGTAGGGGCTGTACAGAAGGCAGCTGATCAATGATTCTCTGTCATCATTGATGTTTCTATCTCTCTATCCCTCTCCCTTCCACTCTGAAATCAATAAAAAATATATTTTAAAAAAATAAGAGCAAATGAAAACACATATCCATAGAAGATATTTATAGCAACTTTTTCATAAGTGCTCCAAAATATACATATTCCAAATGTGTACTTATTAATGGGACAGTAGATAAACAAATTGGGATATATTCACATAATAGAATATGACTGAAGAGAAAACAGAAACCAAAACTATAGATACAGCAATATGGATGATTCTAAAAAATATTATGTCAAAAAAGCCAAAAAGAAAATAATACATATTTATTCTACATATACAAAGTTCAACAGTATGCAAAATAAGTATTTGATGATAGAAATCAGGATAGCATATGCCTATGAAGGTTAGAATTGACACTAAGGGTACAAGGGGATTTTCAGGGTTATAAAAGTATCTATATTTTCATGTGGTAGTGATTAGAACGATGTATGTATTTATCAAAACAAACCAAATGGTGCACTTATATCTGGATATTTCACTATATGTACATTTTACCTTATTAAAAATTTTAAAGTAGTGATAATAATCTATATATATATAAAGAGCCAGGGTCATCACATCCACAGCAACTGGAGGCTCGGCCTAACACCAGGCAGTGCATGGAGCACCTCTCGGTGCCTCCCCCTTCCCCTGCCCCTTTGGGCAGGTGGGACTGAAGACTGGCCAGCGGGCTGAACAGCTGACCTCTTGGTCCCTGCCCCCGGCCCACAGGCTCCGATGGATCAGCGATGGTGAATGGGGGAATCCAGGTGGGTGGCGGGAGGACCAGGCTGGCTGTCAAGCCATTGGGATCCCCAGCTCATCCCCGGCTGCTTAGGGGCTCAGGCCTCCGGGAAAGCAGGCCCGGCAAATTCACCTCCATGCGCATGTGCTGGGCTGGCTGCTGATGGATCATGCTGCCTGCTCAAGGCTGCTCACCCCAGGGCAGGTAGGTCGTAGGTGTGCCCCGCAGCTTCTGTCAGCACCTCAAGCCCAAGCAGTTAGACCAGAACCCCCACTGCCCCTCACTGAGCTCCCCCCCCCCACACACACACACACACAGGGAGAGGTTAGGGGCGCTCCTAGGCAACACAATAGGGTGCAAGTTTAATGGGGGAAAGTCAAAGAAATAGGGGGAAGGTCTTAAGGGTCTGCGGGTTTGGGGTGGTCCATCTGGAGTAGGTTTGGAGTGTGCTGAGGAAGGAAGAGGAAGATCTGATTAGAAAATGGCATCACTGCCAGCCTCGACCCCGAAATGGCGCTATTGGCCAAGCACCTGCTGAAGCCGCTGCCCACTGACAAGCAGATTGAGACCGGGCCTTTCCTGGAGGCGGTGTCCCACCTGCTGCCCTTCTTCGATTACCTTGGGTCCCCAGTGTTTATTCCCATCAAGGCAGACATAAGTGGTAACATCACGAAAATCAAAGCTGTGTACCACACCGACCTGGCCAAGTTCCAGACCCTGCAGAACATCCTGGAGGCAGAGAAGGAAATGCATGGAGCAGAGTGGCCCAAAGTGGGGGCCACGCTGGTGCTGATGTGGCTGAAAAGGGGCCTCTGCTTCATCTAGGTCTTCCTGCAGAGCATCTGCAATGGGGAGCAGGACAAGAGCCACCCCAACCTCATCGGCGTCAATGCTACCAAGGCCTACGAGATGGCGCTCAAGAAATACCGGCTGGATCATGCAGCTGTATGCTGCTCCCTGCAAGTCCGACTTCCTGAAAGCCTCTCCAAGGGCCAGAACGTGGTGGAGGAGGAGGAGGTCCACCTGTTCCTGGTCAACTACACGGCCGCAATTGATGTCATCTCCAATTGACGTCATCTCCGAGATGTACACCACGATGAACGCCGAGCTCCACTACAAGGTGTAGGCGTGCCCAGCGGCCGGCACTCCCAGAAATAGACAAGCCAGAATCACTGTGAAGCAAGCTGGCAGGCCGCCTTGGCCTGCATCCCCTAGAGCGGCCCAGAGTCTGGCTGGGGATGCCGGTGACAGCCCTGGTTTCTGAAAAGTCACTTTGGGGGGTCTATCCTAACAGAGCAATAAATAACCACCCTACTTCTGAACCACCTTTAATGTCACGGCAGCACAGACCGACTGCCTTCATTTCATTGTGATAAAAATCAGTTATGTTGGTAATAAGTCAAGTTCTAGGGTTTTCTGTCCCCGTCCCCCCACGTGGTGCGTGACCCTGGGGGAGTCCTGTCATACACCTCATTTTAAAAATGAGGATCTGGTGAAGTTATGTTTCGGGTCATGTAAGGACCACGACTACTATCTTTTTCTAGACAGTTTTTTATTGTTGAAAACAACCAGCAAGCCTTTGATGACCTTGCCCAAGGGGACTTTATTTTAAAACTATTAGGTATGAGTAACTGACCACAGAGGACTAAATTTGCATTCTTCTTCATAAGAATTTTCTTCAGGGACAGCCTACCCCACCTAAGAAACTACCTATCATGTGTGTTCTCTCAGAGGGGAGACCACGAGCCCTCCCGATGTCGAGACCCAAGGAAACACCTCGCTGCCTTAACTATCCATCCTGGCACTAACAAGAGCTGTATTTTGAAAGTGTTGGGGTGAATAGAGGGACCCCAAAATAATTCATGTGTGTTAAAAACTCAATGAGGAACAATTGGTGATTTTTATGCAAACACTAAATAATTCTTAATAAATAAATCTTTATGTTGGAATCACACAAAAAAAACTAAACAAAAATTTGGAGATAGTGAAGGGTAGTTTGTCCAGACTGTTGAGAGCTCAGAATTATAATTTAATTGGGATAGAAATCCTGCTAATAACACCTGATGCCTAGAATCTGAGCACTCTACTTTTAGGTTTTCTAGTTCAAGTTTTTGGAGACTGCCTATTAAAACATTCCTGTTTGGAAAGTGTTTGTATAGAAGCCCGTAAGTATTAAGTATTTGCTGTGTTTACCATGCTTAGCTCTCTGTAAGGAATATGGAATAATGTTAAATGCCTCATGTTCTCAAGAGGCTTGAATTTTAAAATAAAAAATAAAGAAAAAATATAAATATTAAAAAAAAAGAAGAAGAAGCTTGAGTTTTAGGGGCGAAATCAGGCAGGCAGGCGAGTGGTTAGGAGCCAGCAGTCCCAGATTGTGAAAAGGATGTCTGTGGGATTGGGCCTAAACTGGCAGTTGGACATCCCCTGAAAAATCCCAGATTGAGAGAGGGTGCAGGCTGGGCTGAGGGACCCACCCCCTCCCGTGCACGAATTTCATGCACCAGGCCTCTAGTGATAATATAATAGCAGCTAACATTACAGACTCCAAAGTGTTTCAAGTACTAATTGAATTCTAACCTCAACCCTATGCTATTTCTGATTATTACTATTTTACAGATTAGAAAATTGAGGATTTGAGAGATTAAATAATTTTCCCAAGGCCACACAACTAGTAAACAGTGAAATCAAAAATTGAACCCAGATGGTCCAGCTCCACAATATACATAAATTCCAACTATGATGTTCTAGGCTTAGAGTCTAGGACCTCTTGAAAGTCATGCAGACTTATGAAAAAAATCAAATCAAATAGTAGAGAAGAAGAATGAAAACTCTCATCCCCCTACCCATCTTACTTATTAACTACTGTTAATAGTAAGTACTTACTTATTAAGTACTGTTTCAGCTTTTTTAATGAACATTTTCTTTTTTTAAATTATTTAAATTATTTATTTATTATTTTTAAAAATTTATCTTTACTACTATTGGTGAAAGTATTATAGATGTCCTCTTTCTGCCATATCCAGAATTGTATTATATCAGATTATGTTGTGTGATAGTATCTATACTAATAAAAGGGTAATATGTAAATTGGTCAGGATGCCCACACAGTAACAACCGAACAGCAGGCTGCATGGGGTGACTAGGCCGGCGGGGGGGGCAGTGAAGGGCAGCCAGGCCAGCAGGGGTGGCATGAGGGTTGATCAGGCTGACAGGCAGAGTCGGTTAGGGGTGATCAGGCAGGCAGGCAGGTGAGCAGTTAGGAGCCAGCGGTCCCGGATTGTGAGAGGGATGTCTGACTGCCAGTTTAAGTTATCTTAGAAATAATATAATATTAAAAGATGTATTGGCCACACCCTCTGGAACTTCTGGGTAAAATCTAAAACTGGCCCCCTGTACATGGAGGGCAGGGAAAGACAGACGGAAGAGGCAGGCCACTTGAGATGTGTAGGTAACAGGTTTAATAAGCAAAGGAACTTAAATACAAAGCTTGGCTAGGCAGCCAGAGACCTGCCAAATCTAAAACAAATTATATAGGCGCCTGACCTGGGTTCAGTCTTGCATTCAGTCCAGGTGGTCTCAGCATCACCTTGACCTTGCTCTCTCAAGGCTACCTTGCTGAAAACAGCTTCCACTGTGGGAACTGTGGGCAGAAGGTACACAGAATAAATTGAGGGCCCACATAGCCTCTCTATGAACCTCCTCCTACAATGTGAACCATCACATATTTCCCCATTTTTTTATTGATAAACATTGAGAGGTTTTCAATTTATTTATTTTCTTACTCGTATAATGAACATACTTGTGTTGGTGTTCTAGAGAACTTTGGCTGGTTATTTCTGTAGGAAACTTTGTTCTTGGAGGAGAAAATGCTGAGCTAAGTAAGGTATGAGTATTTAAATTTTTTGATAGACATTGTTCAAAAGCCTTCCAAAAAAGCTGTGCTAATTAACACTCTGCTCAATAGGATAGGCGAGTATCTATTTCTATCCCAGACTTTTGTCAACACTATTATCATTTTTTAATAATTTCAAATTTAATAAGACAGTGATTGTCTAAAATGGTGTATCTAAATATGAACGGAACTGAGCATCTTGTCAGATGTGTACATTTCTATAAATTACCACTTTGTGCCTTATGTACATTTTTATTGTTGATTATTTATATTTTCTTTTTTGATATTTAAAATCTTTTTCTTGTTAAGGAAAGTTTGCTTTTGTCATAAGTATAGCAGATAATTTTCTCATTTATTTGCATTTCTTATTTTTTCCTTCCTATATTTATTTCTATCTTAATGAAATCATGTTGAGGATCCTTCCCTTCTTTGTACTTTAACATAAAGTCTCCCATGTTTTATTCTAGTACTTTCATTCTATATTTTATATTTAAAATTGTAAACCTTTACTACATCTCAAATGTATTTTAGTTTAAGTACTGAACCAAGATTATACCTGAGTCCCACTTTGATAGCACTAATACTGGCCAGTAGTATCAAGAAAAAGAATAATATATATTTTCTCCCACTGATTTGGAGTATACCGTAATATATACTAAATTTCTACTTTTTAAATTTCTATGTGGAGGTCATAGTATCTTCCATAGATTTATCTTATCCCACACCAGTAAGAAAACTATTTTCATACCATTAATTTATTCTTAGTTTTACTAATTTAAAGGTAGTATGCTCTCATTCTCATTTTTAGAACATTTTTTTCAATTTTCTCTCCCTGTTTTTCAATTTAGACTAAAGATAGTATTAACTTTTTTAAAGTTCCAAGAAAAAAATCCTGTTAACATTTTGACTGAGACCACATTGAATTTCTATATAAAACTGAGAAGGATGAATATTTTTACAATATTGGACTTTTCTAGTTTTTTTTTTCTTCTCCATAACTCAGTAATCCATGGTGTGAGTTTTTATTCTCAATCCTTTTGTATTATGGTGTCTCCATTCCCAAGTTTTGTTTCTGTTTTATTCAATCTTTCGTTAGATTCCTCCATCAAGTTGATTTTTAAGAATATATCTTCGCTGTATTTTCTGATTTTTAATAATGTCTACCTTTATATGTTCAAAATCATACAAATGCATATAAAATCTTGATTTATATTTTCCCCTTTATCCACTCATAATTCAGAACTTATAGATACCATTCTTATGTCTATTTGGAAGTAAATGCTAATGTCCTAAAGTCTGAGGACATATTTTTCACTCATGATAAATGAACTGCCTTTTTTTTTCCTATCAAATGCCATGTGAGTTTTTCTTTAAATTGAAGTCTAACACATGAATCAGAAAATGAAAATAACAGAAATTAAATTTGAACTGACATGAATAAAAAAGAGGAATTTGAAAGCTCACATAATGAACTGGGAAGGGGAAGAATATTATTATTTTTTAATCCTCACCCAATGAATGAGTATATATATTTCTTTTCATTGCTTTTTAAAGAAGGTGGAAGGGAGGAGGGAAAGAGAGAGAAAATATCGATGTGAAAGAAACACATTGATTGGTTGCCTCCCGCACACCTTCATCCGGAGACAGGGATTAAACCTGCAACCCAGGTACATGCCTTTGACCGGGGAATCAAACCTGTGACCCTCCAGTGCTCAGGCTGCTGTTCTAACCACTGAGAAACCCAGGGCAGGGAAAATGTTATTATTTTTAAGGTTGACTGTAATGAGTACTCAAATGATATCAGGTTTTTCTTATTTGTTTCTACACTGTGCTTTGTGCTATGTTATTATTTCCAACTAAAGACTTATGTAGAAGATATAATTATTAGCAGCTACAGACACACATTCTCAAGGGTTAACAACAAAAAAAAGGAAAGCTATTATCACCTAGATCCACCTTGAAAAATATCATAAAGTCTCTGAGTGGTCTGAGAGTCACCTCCATATGGACCTGTCAGTGTAGTCAGAGGGGTTATGTACACTGAATGACGACTCTGTGATCTCTCCACCAAGCACTGAGGGTGCTATAATGGTGCATCACACTATAATCAACTTGGCAAAGTATATTTTAAAAATGTGAGGGTTACTTTAATCAGAAGAAGAAGAAATTGTGAACTTTATTCAGGACTTTAGCCAGGATATCACTTATTGTTGAGATTTTGATTCTTTTTTTTTTTTTTTTTTTACAGAAAAACAGTAACTTGAAGATTCAGATGTTATATGACTTCAGAATAGCTTTTTTTCACTTTTGCTTGGGCCCTGTTCTTACTTGAAAATATGTTTTATTTTATTATGCCAAGAATTCAATATTTTCTTCATTGATATTCCTTTGAGACAATGCAATAGGCATTCTCTTTATTTCCAAAGGTTCATCAAGGTATTTTGTTAAATAAAAGACAATGTGTGATTTAAATATTACCATAATAATGTGTAAAGAAACTTAGTTATATACAAAAATAAGAATTTCATGCTCCTGGATCTAAGTTGGGCTTCGTTGGGCTAAATTTAAAACTGCAGGTGAGTTCAGATCATCTCCAAGAATCACTCATCCTTCTTGGACCCCAATCCAACCCAAGGCATATTCTTCACATGTGAAAGGCAGGAGTATAAGAATGCAAATTCAGCTGCAAAGAACTCTTTAAGCTTTTGCTGGTGTCACATCCACTTATATCTTAATGGTCAAAGCAAGTCTTGTGATCAAGCCCTAAAGAAACGTCGGTTAGTTCAGTCCTTCCAACCATGACAGGAGTGTGAATGTATTATATTACTACAGGAGAGTTAAGAATTGAGAAAAATGATTCAGTGTTTTGTAGTTTCTTTGTTGGTCACAATTATTCACATGTTAAATATACACATTCCTATGTAAAGACTCCCAAAAGTCTTGTTTAATTATGGCAGCAGACTCAAAGTCCAGAATCAGAGGATCTATGTATTTCCAGATGCAGTTTCGTGTGAATCAGAAACCTATGAATTACTAGTAATTAAAAGTTCACCAGTCTCCAGAGTACATTGGTTGGGAAACATATTATAAACGATCCCATGCAAAAAGAACAATAATGGAATGCACATATCAGTCATTGATCCATAGAAATTCCATACTACTGCTAGACAAATATTTCCAAGTCCACCTGCTGAAGGGGCAGGCGATGCTCTTTGATTAGGTTCTCTGTCTGCTCTCTGGAAATGGTTCCCTGGCCCATTGTTCCCACAGCTCCTTTTCTGTCACCATGGAGGTATTTCCTTTTCCCCAAATCTCCTTTGCCACTTCTGAAGAACACATGAGAGAACATGCTTTTCTTCAGAGCAGAGGTTTTTGAACCTGCTTTCTGTATGAAAAAGTAGAAGGCCCAGGGGTCTTTTTATATCTTGAACACTTATAATCACTTTTAGTCCAGACTAGAGAGATTTTGCCAATACAACTCTCTCAATAAACTAAATTTTTTATGGATTCTAGTGAGTTTCATCCAATAGCTACAAACCACAATTATTTCTGAGACATGCTTCTCATTTTCATTGCAATTATAGTTTCCCTGGGAGTAGAAGATGTCTGGTGAACCACACTCTTAAGTTTTCTAGGAGCTTCCCCTTCTTTTCTAGCTAAAGAGATCAACTAAATGTTCATTTAATTCTTTCAGAGGTTTTAAAAATAGCATTATAGCCACACATTTAGTTTTGTCATACTCTGAAGCTATAGCTTATTGGGATTACAGAGAAATATTATTTCCCCTGAGGCTATCTATAATAATAAAAGCATAATATGCTAATTAGACCAGACTGCTGAACGACTTTCCAGGTGTCATTCCGGATGTCCTTCCTGATAAAGCCACGGTGGTGGGGGCTGAGGCAGAGGCAGTTAGGGGTGATCAGGCAGGAAGGCAGGTGCGGTTAGGGGCAATCAGGCAGACAGGCAGAGTAGTTAGGGGCGATCAGGTAGGAAGGCAGAGGCAGTTAGGGGCGATCAGGCAGGCAGGTGAGCAGTTAGGGGCATCAGGCAGACAGGCAGAGTGGTTAGGGGTGATCAGGCAGGCAGGCAGGCCAGCGGTTAGGAGCCAGAGGTCTTGGATTGTGAGAGGATGTCTGACTGCCAGTTTAGGCCCAATCCCGCAGGGACTTCCCCCGAGGGGTTCTGGATTGCGAGAGGGTGCAGGCAGGGCTGAGGGACCCCTCCACCCTGTGCACGAATTTTGTGCGCCAGGCCTCTAGTATGTTAATAATCATATATTTCATATGGTGGAAAGCAGTTTCATTTTTTAATTTTGTTATCTTAGCATTTCTGGGTTCCTCATATTTCTTCTCAGTTTTACTTTTACTTTGCCAGTCCTTTTCTTCTTACAAAGCTGTATCAAATGTAGTGTGTAGTGGCCACCCTAGAATTGCAGGAGTCACCTCAGAATCTCAATCAACATGACAAGTTCTTTAGATTTATTCTCTCTTCTCCCCCATTATCATGAGTGACAGTTTTGCCAAATGTTTGGCCACTATATGGCATAAGTTGACATTTTCCCCACTTTACTTCTTAAAACTTTCCTCATGATTTTTTCTGCTCCTATTACAGTGTGCTTGCCACTGGCTGCCCAGTTCCCAAACCCCTGCCACCAATTTTAGGTTTTTGTTACAGCTGCTCTCATTGTAAGTGATTGTGAGAATGATGTTGCATAAATAACCACCCATAAAACTCAGTGGCTTATAGCAATAGGTATATTTTCTTGTCCACACCATTGTGGGGTATCTGCAATTCTACTGATCTAGACTGGGTTTGGCTCCAAGTTTCAGATTAGATCCAGGCCTGCACAAAATGGCTCTCATTCTTCATAAACCAGCCACTATCTGAGGCATGATTTCCTTATGACTAAAAGCAAGAGTTGAAGAAAGCAAATCCACATATGTAAACACATTTCAAGCTTTTGATTATATCACATATGCTAACATCTTATTGCCAAAGTAAGTCAATTGGCCAAGTTCAAAGAAAATAAGTGAAAAATCATTCTGCATGCCTTAAAGGTATAGCAATGATATGAATGTATATCAATATCAAAGGAACATGAATAAATTAGAGCTATAATTCAATCTAGGCAGACAAGATTTTTGTTAAGAGGAATTCAATAGAGAACTTCTAAAATCATAACATTTTCTCTCTGATGCATCTTATTCAAGGCTTACTTATATTCAAAATTCTTGAAAATAGAGACCAGTAAAAGGAACATTATTTAATTTTCATGTTAATGCCATATAGATTTTCATATGTCAAACTTCTCATATGTTATTGTGACTTATAATATCCCTATGACTATGGCTTTCCTGTTTGTAATGAAAGTTAATCAGAACCAGTTTAAGAGTGATTATTGGAATTCCAGTATTTCATAAGATAATAAGGCTAAGTCAAGATCTCTACACATCTTCAAAAATATACATAGAGATAAAAAAGAATAACTAAAACCATCCAGGACATATATCTACTGCATAACTAGGTCATGGAAAGCACTATAAATCTTAAATCATGGGTAAGTAAGGGGATAAACATCCAAATAGCACAAATATAGCTCCAGAATGTATGCTTATAAAGAGGGATAGAGATGGAAAGAAGACCCAAGAACAAGGCGACCAAGGGGAATGGAGCAAAGATAAAATTTACCTTCAGAAAAAGAGAGAGTCCTACATTTAGTAAGAAAATATTAAAGACTAAAGGCCCAGTGCACAGATTCGTGAACCAGTGGGGTCCCTCAGCCTGGATTGTGCCCTCTCACAATCTGGGACCCCTCAGGGATGTCGGACTGCTGGTTACGCCCAATTCCCGCAGGTCTAAACTGGCAGTCCGACATCCCCTGAGGGATGTAGCAGTGCCTGAAGCGAAGCAACAGGCAGCTAGGGAGGAGTCCGAACTGGGGTCAGGCGCCGATCCACTCATCCCAGCCCCACTGTGCCTGCCACTGCCACCGCAGCTCGGTAGCACTGCTGTGAAGGTGGGAGAGGCTCCTGCCTCAGTTGTGTTTGCCAGTCGTGAGCCCAGCTTCTGACTGAACCATGCTCCCCCTGTGGGAGCACACTGACCACCAGGGGGAAGCTCCTGCATTGAGCATCTGCCCCTGGTGGTCAGTGTGCGTCATAGTGACTGATTGACCAGTCTAGCAGTTGACCGGTTGTAATGGTCACTTAGGCTTTTACATGTATAAATAGGTTTCTGACCAGTAACTCAGAGACTAGCGATTAAAGAATTGAATGCAATTATTTGCACAGGACTCAAGGAAACAGGCTCAGAAGGTACTACTTCTGGTAAAAAATGAGGAAAACTTGAAAATGGGATCCATCCTTTTGAGACTTTGTAGGTACAATGAGAAAATAAACAAGAGATACATATTATAAAGTATTAAGAAACTCAAGGAAAGGAAGTATGTATCGAGGATTGTGTATTCAACTAAGCTTTCTTAATATTAAAGGTATATAAAAATAGCTTTGTTTGTAGAACCAAACAAACCAAATCATAAAATAAGAAAACATAGCTACCCTCTTCTAAAATACTATATTTTACAATATTAAGAGAAAAGAACAAAGTTAATCACAGAATTTATTCAACTCTCTAAAGCCTTCTAGTCATGTTTGCATACAACTACCTGCTAGTCCCAGAAGATAAGACATCACAAAATGAAGGGGTCATCTCTGTTTATAGGAAGAAAATAGAAAATAACAATAAAATTTTTGAGCTCATGAAAATAAGAAATGAAGACAGAGTACAATTACCCTAAAGGGAATAGATTAAATTTATTATATAAAAAAGAATATTGAGAAAAGACATGAAAATAGCCAACTTAACATAAAGACAATAAAGAAAGTGGATAAAATGATCAGATTAAAAGTGATTGATAAATAAGTTGGGGAAATAAAGACCAATGCATATAATTAAAATCCCTGAAAAAAAAAACATTAAAAAAAACCCACAATAACAATGGAATAGAATTATTTTAAAAATTATTTTCCAGGAAAATTTCTAGAGATCAAAGATATGAATTTACTTTTTAGAATTGCCCACTATTTCTCAAAAAACTTGCCCAGAAAAGGACAACTCCAAAACATATCATAATACAGTTCTTGGCTGTGAACTTCACAAGTGTTTCTCATTTTTTCCCTCCCTCCTTAGGTGGGACTGGTTCCAGAAGCAGTTTCTCCTGCAGGTCTCTGCTGGTAATCCGGTAAACTGTGCCTCCCTGTATTTGCCTGCCTGTCTATCCAATCTTGCCCTGTCTCCTCCCCTCTCTTGGGTCCATGAGGAATTGTTGATTTTCGATCTGTTCAGCTTTATACTTGTTAGGACAGTAGTGACTTCCCACTCTTTTCATGAGGAACTGGAAATGGGAGTCCTGGCCATTATGGTTTTAATTTGCATTTTGCTAATGACTAATGATACTTTCAACATTTTCATGGACTTATTTGCGACTCACATTGTTCTATTTTGAAATGTCTGTTCAAATCTTTTGCCATTTTTTATTGCATTGTGTGTATTTTTACTTTGTGTAACTGTGCAGATACATTGTAAACTTAGGTAAGAGACAAATTTTTCTAGAAAGGTGCACTTAAGTAAAAATAATCTCATTGTACACAGAGATGAAATAGAGTAGTTTCACAGAAAAATAATGAAAGTTAAATAAAAATATTCCCCCAACAAAGCAGCACCAAACCTAGGTGAATCCAAAGGTGCAGTATATGAGATGGTTAACATCTAGATAATCCTAATGCTACATAAAGTGTCCCAGAGATTCAAAAGGGAAAGAAAACTTCCCAATTACTTCCTATGAGACAAATATAACATTAATTGCTGAATCTAATGATAGCAGAACAACAACAACAAATACCCACAAAATAAAAACTAAATATCACTTGTGAATGATGATGTAAATGTCCTAATTAAATGCCTAGAAAAGGGTAACTCCAAAACATATCATAATACAATTCTTGGCTGTGAACTTCACTAAATATTAGCAAATGGAATTGAACAGTTTCATAAAAAAAAAAAAAGAATACATCATGACCAAGTAAGGTTTAGTCTTGAAAGGTAAATATAGCCCAATATTTAGAACTCTTTTAACATATCTCTTCATATTACTGAAGATAATTTCTTCATATTAATTACTGAGAATAAAAATCATAGTTACTTGGAAGGCCTTTGACACTTTGACACCCATTTATTCTGATAATGTTGTGGCATTTAATAATATTTAATGGGATAAGAATGCGCACACACACACTCACAAACACACACATGATAGAAGTATTCATACTGAGATCAAGATAAGGAAATGATGCCAACTTCCCCATTGCTATTTAACATTGTATGGGACTGTTGACCAAAATAGAGCTCTAGCCGATTTGGCTCAGTGGGTAGAGCATCAGCCTGTGGACCAAAGGTTCCTGAGTTCGATTCTGGTCAAGGGAAAGTATCTTGGTTAAAGGTTTCTACCCGGCCCGGGCCCTGGTCGGGGCTTGTACAGGAGGCAACCAATCGATGTGTTTCTCTCACATCGATGTTTTTGTCTTTTCCTCTCTCTTTCACTCTCCCTAAAAATTAATAGAAAAAATATCCTTGGGTGAGGATTAACAAAAGCAAAAACAAAGTGAAAAACAAGAAGTAAAATTATATCTATTTGCAAATGATAGGGCAGTATTTCCTGAAAATGCAAGAGAATAAATTATAAAATGTTCATATAAAAATATTCTATAATGTAATAGGATATTAAAAATTAGCACTAAAAAACAAATAGCCTCTGACTATACAAACAATAACCAGTAAAAAGATATAATAGGCAAAAATCCCATTAAACAGCAACAAAATACATCAAATGCTCAACAATTCATTTTGCTGTTGCTCAGGCTGTGGGGAAATAGGTACTCTTTTATATTGATAGAAATAACATCATATGATTAACTGAGATTGGTACAAAACCAACTATGTTGTATTCTTTTAAAAATGTTTAACCTAAATATTATCATGAGGAAACAATCAAATCCAACTGAGATATTTCTGCAAACAAATAGCTTGCCTTTCTCAAAAAAAAGATTGTCATGAAAGAAAAATAATGAACTATTTTTTATTACAGTAGACTAGAGAGTGATAGCAATTAAATGCATTGATTGAGTCCTGAAGAAGGAGGAAATTTATATTTCTTTATTGGAATAGTAAGAGAAATTAGAATATGGACAATATATGATAATAACAAGTCAACATTAAATTACTTTAATGTGAGCATTTCATTATGATTATATAAGAGAATATCCTGAGTCTTAGGAGTGAACCCTTTAATTATGTAGAGCTAATAAAATGTTAAAATTTGGTGAATGTAAGTGAAGTATATAAGGGTGTTTGTTTTTCCCTTATAGCAACTTTTCTAAAATAAAAAGTTGAAGGAAAAGAACACTACAAAGGCCAAATACATTCTTACATTGAACATTTTTTGTTCAGTAGTTTAGAAAGTTGGGTTAATATTAATATAATTTTGAAATTTAGAAAAGTGAATTGTTATTCTGTAGCACATTGGTCCCTCAATATTACTAAGGACTAGGATAGAGATAAAAACTAAATACGATGTAAACAATTCTAAGCAATGCTGGTGCTTGGCACTAACATTCTCTAAGCTGCAGACCCTACATTCAGAATATAGTTCTGAGGTGAGCTTTCCTTATATCCAGCACTGAATTCCCTTCCTGAGAGAAGATGGAACTAATAGGTCAAGAACCAGCCAAGGATAGGAAGGGTACTGTGGTAGACGTGGTGGCGGGATGAAGTGGTACAAATATTCCATCCTCTTTTGTGTTTGAGTTCCTTATCCTGACACTGAGTGAGTAAGATGGAAAAGTCTTTTTACTTCAGAGATGCTCTCAATTCTGAAGGGCTTACTAAGGCAGGAACTTTATGACTAGGCCTTATGGGAAAATGGTAAAGAAGAGTGTGGCAGACAGACATTGTAGCTTGGCCCAATCAGCATCCTGTTAGGGTTGCCCATGTGACAGACATCTGACTTGTGAGATTCCAGTGGACATCTGGTACTGCTCCTTCATTCTTTTTATTTTTCTTGGCTGGTTATGATATGATGGCAAGAGCTTCCATAACTATCTTACAACCACGATGGGTAAGTTAGCACTCAGGAAGTCATCCCTGAGTGCTAACTTACTAAATCAACCCTGCAATCAACTAGTTCTGGACTTCTTACTTAATGAAAAAATAAACATATTTACTTAAGCCACCCTATCCTACCTTATAATAGAGAAACATGCAAATTGACCGCACCTCCGCTATGCCCACAGCCAATCAGAGCGAACAAGATGGCGGTTAATTTGCATATGTGGGTGCTGAGCGGCCTGGGTCCAGGAAACATCCTCTGGACCCAGGCTGCTCCTAGCCTGTAGGCCCGTGCTTAGGTCCTGAGCGGCAGGGGTCCCAGAATGCCCCCTGGCCACTCAGAGCCTATGGGTGTAGGCGCCAAGCAACCTGGCGGGCGGGAACATTCTCGCGTCACTATAGCGACACGGGGATGTTCCGCCTCACCCCCAGTGGCTTGCAAAGGCTCCTGCACAAAGTGGCGGTTTGGGGCCACGCCCCAGCCAGGCGCCCAGGACCAGGGGCTGCTGATGGCCTCCTGGGTTTGCCGAGACCCTGTCGGCCACCGCTGCATGCTGCCCAGGGTCCCTGCAAGCCTCGAGCCTGGGGCCCATGGTGGGGCTGGCTGCTAGCCTTGGGGCATTTGGAGATGGGGATGTTCCCACCCCACCCCAGAGGCTTTCCAAGCTCCAGTACCAAGTGGCGGTTTGTGTCCATGCCCCCAGCCTAGCGCCCTCCACAGGGGGTGGCTGCTGGCCTCTGGGGTTTGCAGAGACCCCGACAGCCACCACCGGGTGGCAGGGACACGCCCCTAGCCCAGTGGACACAACCGAGGGGCTACATGAGCTGCAGAGGATACACCTTTTTTAAAAAAATTTTTATTGATTTTTTTTTTTTTTTTTACAGAGAAGAGGGGAGAGGGATAGACAGTCAGAAATATCAATGAGAGAGAAACATCCATTAGCTGCCTCCTGCACACTCCCCACTGGGGATATGCCTCCAACCAAGGTACATGCTCTTAACAGGAATCAAACCTGGGACCCTTCAGTCTGCAGGCCCACGGTCTATCCACTGAGCCAAACCATTTTGAGAGTAAATACCTTTTCTGACAACTCATTGGCTAAGCTCCCTGTAGGCCACCAATTGCAGTGTTCTTGGTAATTTGGGTTATAAGAATCCAAGAAGGTAATCTAGGGTTTTTCCACCACACTCTTGAAGGAAAAAATGAAGGTCCCTTGAGGGGTCCCAGATTGGAGAGACTGCAGGCTGGGCTGAGGGACAACACCCCTCGCTACCCCCCTTCCCGCCGTGCACGAATTTCGTGCACCGGGCCTCTAGTTTGGTTTATAATACAGGCCATCTCACTGGGGTAAGATCAGGAAATTGTGGCAAAAAGCTAACATAGACTATGAAGAATTCAACTCAGTTTGAATATCCCTGTGACACCTCCGTTGGGAAATTGTGTGACCAAATATATTACAGAGCCAACAGAGATAAATCACACTTTTAACAGGTAAAATAAAAACTGCCTAAGGTAGAATTAATTGAGCTATGTCAGGTGAAAGGAAGAAAGACCCTGAGCAGGGAGAAAGGAGGCACTGTAGTGTAGGATTTAATGTGGACCAGAATTTCTCCTATCAGTCACCTGGAATCATTAAAGGCCAGGAGGTGTGGTGTGAGGAAGTGGCCTCTTACCTGCAAGGCTGCAGAGAGGATCCAGATGTTCAGAAAGGGAGCTGTCCAGTAATTATCCCCAAATTATGCTGTTTTTAGTCGTGGATTTGAAGGAAGTGGGCTCTCTCCAGACTAGTTAATAAAATATTTACAAGTTATTATATGATAACCTGAAAAAATAATAACTCCTGATGAGGACAGTTGATCCTGAGACCCAGCCAATATTAAAGTTTTTGCCAAACAGCCTGACATTTGGCTTCATCACAAAGGCAATCCCGTAGATGAGGAAGCATCTGCTCTTCTGCTTACTGCTTATGTCAAAATGAAAGCTATTCAATCAAATATTTATAAGTATTGCCTCCACTGGTGGCTGGATGGAAATAAAATGGCGAGAAACCAAATTTCTAATAAATATATGAATAACCACTCAGTTGACCACTTTTTGACATGGACATCATTCATAATTCCTGATTCAAGTGTGTGCTTTCTTGTCAAAAAATTAGTGAAAATATTCCAGGTCTCTTAAGTGTCCAAAATAAATGAGTTGCGTCAATGTAGACAACAATTATTAATTGGTGTGCTTTTCCTCTTTAAAAGTTAGATTATTATCTCAGTCATTCTTTAGTTAATTAATTAAACATGCATTTTGTGCCATATATAGAGATAGGCTCTGTGGATAGACAAGCAAACTTGCCCCTTCTACAGCTTACCTGTAGCCAATATAAGGGAAGAAAAAAGGGATTGGAAAGGAAAAGTAAAACATGCTGATTCCTTTGTAGCTTGCATAAAGTCAGGTTACTTGGCTCTTACCTTCAAGCTATTCTTCAAGTAATTAAAAACAATTTGGCGCCCTGGGCAGTATGACTTGGTTGGGCATCCTCCTGTGTACCAATGGGTTGATGGCTTAGTTCCTGGTCAGGGAATATCCTGGGGTTGTGCGCTTCATCCCTGGTGATATTACACTCTCACATTGCTATTTCTCTCTCTCTCTTCCTCTCCCTTCCTCTTTCTCTAAAAATCAATTTTTAAAAAATTGGCCATTTTATATAGTCTCTTTCAAAAAAGTCAGCAGACAGAGCTCAATGCTAACATATCACAAAATATCCAAAGTTCTACTTTCTTTGGCTCTTTATGTCAAAGACTTTCATTGAGTATTCAATTTTATTCTGTCAACTCTTTAAAAGCAAGGCCTCCCTGTACCTTGCATATACAGGTTCTGAGTGTTTTTCCCCCTCCCTTACTGCCTCAGTTTGATATGGCATGGGTCATCTTAGCCACTCTGGTTTCCCTACTTATTGAGTGGTGGATCAAATGGTGGGGTTTTGCACATACTTTTTTTTTGTCAGCATTATATAGACCTCTACAAAGAGGGGCAAAATGTATACTTATAATACTTTTTGCTCTCTACCAACCTATCTCTTTAATTATCCTTCTTGTTTGAGTGGGATTCATGTAGGATAATTCCAGAAATCTTTCTAAATCCAGCTTTGTATTGCCCACCCAATTCCATCCAGAAATACTTAGAGAATTTGAATTTCCTGTGAGAGACGGGCCAGACAGACAGGTTGGCTAGCTCTTACTTTGAGCACTGCCTCAGAAAGTAATTAGTTAAAAGAAACAAACAAACAAAAGAAAACAAACTAGAATTTGGCAACAAAAGTTTAATTAAGCACAGTTTGAGTCTTGACTATAAACTTCCTCAAAAATTTCACAAAGGGCATTTCAATTACAATGCTTCCCAGACTTCTAGAAGGCCTCTCTTCCAATCACTTGTGAAGTGCTTCATTTGTCTGGCAACTGTCTTCTCCCCATTGCTTCCAAGTGTCATTTCATCTCCCAATCCTGTAACTCTCTCCATCCACCCAACCTCCACAAACTCCCTTAGATTCTCCTGCTCCTCCTGCTCCTTGGCTTTACTATGTCCATAACATTAGACATTTTGTTAATACTCCCCCCACTCCAAGTAATGAGTACATTACTTGGATACTTCCCAATAAAGGAGAGCCTGGAGTGGCATAAAGAGGATTCTTGGAGGAGGGTAGATAGCTAACACATAATTTACTAACATTTTTTTATCCCCTTCACAGATGAGAAAAATCATGGTAAGGAGGAAGGAAGGAGAAATAACATTTCTGAATACTTAGTGCGTGTTAAAACCATAGTAGATGACTTTTGTAAATTATGTCATGTATTGACCTTCTGGCTTTTAGAAATGTTAAATACAGTGGTTTCCGTATTTATGGGCCAAAATTTTTGAGGGGGCTCTGGATTTATTTTGAGTCCTCATAACAATGTCCATACCAAGCAGAAATTCAAGGAATCACTCCTTTGAAGAAAAGATTCTCAACCTTTAATTTTTATTATCAAGACACACTTTGATGGATAATTTGATGATCCTTCTGAGAGGTAGACTTTGATAAAGATAAACAGAGTAGTGAATGAGATTCTATTTTTAGTATGCTTCCATGACCCCACAGATTTTTCAATAATGTATATAAGGATTATATCATGAAGAAGATCCATTAAGTAAAAGATTAAGTCTCTTCTTAAGTACATCAAATAAATTAGACATTCACTGTCACATTATTAGCAATAAATTGCTTGTATCAAAACTCAAAAAAACATATTGGTTCAAAATATGTAAGTACAAATGACCAATACAAGTACTTCTAAAATGGTCTGTGCCACCTCAGAAGAAACAATACAATTTGTCCTGCCATTTCACAAATATTTGCTAAGAAGCTACTAAGGACTGATAGTGACCAATAGAAAACATACCTGCCCTTGTGGAGCAAGAAGTTTCAGGTAGTAAATGAATAAGCAGATATGTAACATCTGGTAGTATAGTGTTGGTTTGGTGGGGGGGGGGGGGGAAGGAGCAGGAAAAAAAGAAAGAGTGAGGGTGGAGCAGGGTCATAGAGAGGATGTGACAGCCACTTGACCAGTGAGCTGCTCCTGGGTAATCAGAGGCTCCTCAACCTTTCCCTGTCCTTGGAATGTACATTCTGTCCACTGTTCTCCAAATGAGAGCTGTTTTCAAGGACATAGCCTTGAGAGAGCAATGTGTGGTTGAGGCCATCCAGGCTGTGTAGGAATCCCTTTCCTCGTCCCGCGTGGTCCAGGGTTCCCTTTCAGGGTTCGATTTCTGGAGAAGGGCCGCACACAAATGAATGGAGACTTGAAGAAATTCAATTTGGCGAAATGGGAGCCAGGCGGTAGTCCACCTCTAGTGGGAGAACTAACTCACTGCTCTGGCCCTGCCATCCCTTTTATTGAGGCTTTGGGGGAAACATCTTAGGCAAGATAAACAGAAATATACATGTAGCCCTTAGGCAGGAAATAACAGAAACTTACATGGGACAAACAAAGGTGGAGGCTGCTTCAGCTAACAATGTCTCAACTAAAGGGTGAGTGGTTAGAGCAATTAAGGTTGTTGACCAGCCTTCCTGGCTTTCTGTCAACATCTCTCTTTTAGTGAAACTGATTTGTTTCCTGCAAGGCTGCATACCTGACGTGACTAAATGCAGTTAAGGCCTCTATACAAACTTTTAAGATTCTGGTGGGCAGGTGCAGAGATCTACTTGCTGTCACCCAAGGCAAGGCTGCTGTGTAAGTTCTCAACCCTTATTACACCTGCCACTTAACACTCCGAAGTGGTCTGCCTCTTTCTTCAGTCACTCCTTAGCCTTTGTGTATAGGGGCCAGTTAACAAACCAAACGGGAGTAGGTTTAGAGAAGGAGAGCCTCTCTGAAGAAGTAATAGATGAACATACACCTGAAAGAGCGGAGGGAGGAAGCTATGTGGGAGGAACATCTCAGAGAGAAAAGCCCTATGAAGAAAGGACCTGAGCAAGCGCTTACTCAGAGAGACTGGGATGAGTGTGAGCAAATAAGAGGTAAAGAGGGACCAGATCAGGTAAAGGACTTTGAACTTTTACTAAAGTGATGGAAAGTCATTACAATGCTTTCAGCCAGGGTGTAACATGATCAGATTAATGTTTTAAAAGGATCACTCTGGCTGCTCTGCAGAAAAGAGCTGCTGGGGGCAGGAGTACAGGAGTTCAGGAAGCGATTGCAGTAATCCACAGGGGAGACGCTGTGATTAAGAGGCCTTGGAAATTACTTTTTAAAAAGTACATCCTAAGCTGCAGCTGTGAAAACGAAGATCATCCTGATCTCAGGGAGGGGTTTATTAGACTTAGGAATAGGGTTGACTATAAAATGGTCCTTGATGTTTTTGAGAACAGCTGACAACTGTGGAATGTGAGTCTCCTCCTTGAGTCTTCAGAGTGAATGGAATGTACCTTCATGCAAGTATAAATAATTACATTTTTAGGGCCATGTATCACTTTACTGAAATAAGCAGAAATTCATCACAAGAGGTCAGTAGATATAGCAGAGAAGAAGGGTAAGTAGAAGGTAGCCCCATAAGATAATTTTGTATATTTCCAATACTTCTCTCTGGAACCCCTCTATTATTTTGTCTATTTTGGACACGTTCTCTTGCTTGATTGTGGCCTACCATTTCACACTTGTTCCTTGGTATTTGCACTGTAGTTCCCTAAAAAGCATCAGGGTTCAGCGAACTTACGTCTCCTGTGACAGCACTCTAGGACAAGTTCTCTGAAAGCTGGCAGATATACCAATGGATATGCTGGAAGATTAAGAGATGCAAGTCTTTGGACAAACATTTGCAAAGTAAGCCACAGGTTCTGTAGGAATTGTTATTGCTTCAGGCCTTAAATGAATCTGAGCATTTCAGAAGTGTAAGAAGTAAACAAAAATGTCTCCAAATGTAATTACTATCTTAAATCGCATTATTTCATATGCAAGCAGTGTTGAGACCTGCATGACACCAAAATTCTCAGAGCCTTAATACTGAGCTATGGTGTCAGATGAACTGGTAACCTGGATTCTGGTCTTGAATTCAGAACCATCTTCCTGGGTGATCATGAACAACGCAAATAACTTGCCATTTCTAACCCTGGGCCCCCTCATCTAAAAAAAAATCATCTGGGTCAAATGATCCTGAAGGTCCTTTTCTTCTCTAGCTTCCTGTCTTTGGGTTGAATATAATCTTGTGGTAGGCTTAAATCTCAAATATTATTTTTTTGTGTGTGTGTGTGTGTGTGTATTTCCACTCTCTTCTTTTACTGTAACAGGTGTTTTCTTCATCTCAGTCTACACCAAAATGGAAATAAAGAGCTCCAAGGGAAATTTCTTAAAGGTTTTTCAGACTGGGCTTTCCTCTCCAAGAAGCCCAGTAAGACTGAGTGGTGTGGTCTTAAAGCTTGTGTGTCCCCCAACTTCATATTTTGAAATTCTAATTCTCAATATAGTATTAGAAGGTGGGGCTTTGAGAGGTGATTAGGTCATGAGGACACAGCCTTGTGAATGAGCTAGATTAATGCCTGTGAAAAAAAGAGGCCTAAAGAGCTCCTTCGCCTCATGTACCATACAAGGATAGAAGGAGGAGTCAGAAGTCTTCAACTTGGAAGAAGTTCCTCACCCAGTTACTCTGGAACCCTGATCTCGGGCTTCCAGCTTCCAGAGCTGTGATAAATAAATTTCTGTTTTTTTAAATCACTCAGTGTGTGGTATTTTGTTATAGTAGCCTGAATGGACTCAGACGTTGAGTTTGGATAAAGGGAAATAAGAGAAAAGAGTTGCAAATTGTATGGCAGGAAGATTGACGGAAGGAATGAGAGGAACTCAATTTGGGGTGTGTGGGTTTAGAGGGAGAAGGAAAAATTTTTGTGTTGGGCCTGGAAGTGGACTCTAAATTTGAATTGTCTTCTAGTGTGGGTTCCTGCTTCCTTGAGTTCATCCATTACTTTAGTAAGTCTGCCATTCAACTATTCTCAACACATGTAATTTTTCCCTCTGACCTGGACTTGACACATTGTCTCTGAAGAGAGTAGCATGAAGGGAAACACTGTCTCTTCACCAAGGTAAAATGAACAAAACAGTTAAGAATTTATATCTGGTCAATTTCTATCTGTAATATACAAGTAGACACAATGCATATTACAATTCCTTTGTTATGGGAAGAGAAATAAACTAGCAGAAAGACTAGGAAAAGAACAACTTGATATTCTATATTTATATTACTTACAAATAACTTGATGGTTATTTTAACATACAAATATGTATATCAGAGTACATTGATGGCACTGGCCTGATCTGAAAATGGTGTATGTTTAAGTTAACCACTCTGTAATTATATGACCTCTGGAAGTAACTTCACTTCTTTGGATTTCACTTTCCTCACTTATAAAATGAGGAAGTTGGAATTGACAATCTCTGGGATCCCGTTTAGTTGTAACAATCTTTGGTGCTATGAATGAGATCTGATAAAGTATATTCTATAAAGATGGGGGATGATTGAAATGTATTGCACCTGAACTCAGTTCTTTCTTCTGGGCATTTCTTGTCTTCTAAGTTGAATTAAGAGTGAGTCAAATCCTCAGTAATGTAAAATGTAGCTTAAAAATGAGTGAGTGAGAAAATATACCAAAATGGCATGAAGCTTGTATTTGAGCTGTGGGCTTATGGGATAATCTTTTTTTTTTCTCAAAAAATTCCACTTTTATTTAACATGTAATTCTTTAAAAATATTTTTAACTAAAAGTTTCTACTATAGATAAAATGTTATTGTTATTCTCTCTGTGTGTATCTCTGTGTGTGTCTCTCTTTCTATGCAATGAAGAATACCTGAAGTATTTTCTATAACAATCAAGCTTTTATATTTAGAGGTCAGGGAA
Organism: Cnephaeus nilssonii; assembly: GCF_951640355.1. NCBI lineage: Eukaryota > Metazoa > Chordata > Mammalia > Chiroptera > Vespertilionidae > Cnephaeus > Cnephaeus nilssonii. The sequence goes on from NC_137074.1 coordinate 60,602,631, forward strand.
CCTACTGTGAAGTTCCAGCATCTCTTTCAGACTTAGCCTTGAGCTTAATGATGCTCATGTTGAATTTTCTTGTCTCCTATGTGAAGGAACACATTCTGTAATTTTTTTCATGTAGTTGGTCATAGATTAATTTGTAAAAACCTGATACTAGGTTAGCCTTCTTTTTGATCTGCTCATAGTTTATTTCTAAGAATAAGGTAAATGACTGGAATATATATTTTACAAGACTCCTTTCTGCAACAGTAGAGTACTAAATCCTTACATACAGGAACTTTCTTTTTACATCAGAAAAATCTGATGTAAAGCCAAAAAGTCTGCCCTAGCAATTAGGAACTTCCCTGTTTAGAGACTAAATATTGTTGGACAGCTTTCTGTAACTCCTTGTCATTCTTTCTTTCTGTAGGTGGTCATTCTTGATGTTAAGATCTCTACAAGCTGTAATGTAAACTCCGGGATATTGTTTCCATAGCAGCACTCTCTAGTGTACTCACACCAACAATTGCAGCCACTTCTGCCAACTTAAGCTTGATACCTTCAGATGACAACAGATGGCTAAGTAGTCTACTTCAACTATAGGAATGATCCAGTCAAATCATCTTTCTTCTCTCCTTCAAAACAGTCCTTACATTCCAACTCCACTAAGGCATTTTTGATTAAGTGGGAATAAGATGTGTTTAAATAGCTAGTCCTTCCACATCCATACAAATACCATTCTGACCCTTATCCTTGCCACAGATGTAAATAAACACTGGAAAATGAATGAAGCAGAAAGAGATATGGCATTAACAAGCACTCTAAAAACAATCTCCTTTCTTTCTAATGTTGATATGATATCCTCAAGTGCAAGATTTTGACCAGTTATGTCTAATATATGAGAGTGTTTAAAAATTCTAACTTAGATAAGCTACTTTCAAGTGAAATTGCTTTTCTGCTCTGTATTTAAGTGTTATAACTCCCTCTTACATTAAAAATGTACGTCCGTTGTGTTCTGAAACTGTGAGGGTAAATTAGATGCCAAAATTTGGATAACTAATGCCACCAACTTTTACAATTTGTGGCCTATTTTTTGGAGGGAGAGATGAGTCATTTAATTATTTGTTAATTATTATGAGCATTTTTTTTTTTTTAGCCAGGGTCCCCTCAAAAGGCCAGGCCTGAGTGTTATCAGTATGGAAATGGACAGCCATAAATTCATAACTATTTTGGATTGTTATGTCAAGTTGGCCTATGAAGTGTGTATGAACTGTTGAAAGAAAGCTATAATCTAGCAAAAAGGTACAGGCTTTATGACAAAATAAACTTTTAATAATTTTAAAATAATTTCCCTCAATTAGTCTTGTAATCTTCAGTTCCTCTTCAACAGTTTTTGGGATTTTATTGGAGTCGACTCAGATTCAAAATCTATCACCCTAGAACTGATTTATATCAAAAAGAGAAATAATTAGGCTCTCTGGCTTTGAAGGACAGTTTATACAAGGGTTGATCATAGCTCCCTAAACCTTAGCTGACATATACTTGCTGGTGATTTTCTAAGAAATACTGGAATGGGCCTCATTTAGATTAAGGGTAATCTGTAATTGTTGAAAAATAATTTTTTAAATGTTTTTGCTGTTTTAGATGCTTCTCTATGTATTGGTCTAATAGCAGTTCAATGATGACAGCTTTATAATCAGTTTGTGGTTTTGAAAAGAGAGAAGACTGCTCAACAACATGTTACAGGCAAGTGAAATAGAATCTAGGATTTATGGTTCTTTCTTGCCTCTCTAGCTATCCATTTAGCATTTTGTGAATTGACTGTCCAAGAAAAGAGAAGTTCAATGCCAGCAATAACTGTCAGAAGGAATGAAAACTGGCCTCAGTAGACAATTTGTCTAATTATTAAAATAATAAACAATAAAATAATAATATATTTACATAAAACACATATTCCTAGTCTGAGGTTCTAGAGTTCATAAAGTTAGTAGTTGTAATTTTTTACAGTATTTTAAAATAATTGAATATGGTTAATATTGTAGATCTTGATTATTTTTTAAAATATATTTTATTGATTTATTACAGTGAGGAAGAGAGAGGGATAAAGAGTTAGAAACATTGATGAGAGAGAAACATCGACCAGCTGCCTCTTGCACACCCCCTACTGGGGATGTGCCCACAACCAAGGTACATGCCCTTGACCGGAATCGAACCTGGGACCTTTCAGTCCGCAGGCCAACGCTCTATCCACTGAGCCAAACCGGTTTTGGCATAGATCTTGATTATTGTACTATGCAGCAAGTTATAAATTTATCTGATTAATAAAAGTAAGGAAATAAGTTACTTATTAATAAATATATGCAGTTTGATTTGGTAGAGAAGCTTTTCAAATGATGACCGTGAGTGATAGTAAGAGGCATATTCAGGTGTGTAAAAGTCATTAGAATAATTTATAGTTAAATAAGTCATTTGATTTTCATTCCACTCTATGAGGTGGGCAGATGGACATGATTAGCTCCATTTATTAGACTAGAGCACTGAAATTTGTTCCTCCAATTTGTATTATCTGTTCTTTTAGGCTTCATATACAATTTTATGTACCCTTTAGAGTTTTTTTCATTTCATAAGTACATTGTTGAAGTCAGTACTTGTTCATGAAAAACACGATGCCAAATAACTGAAATACTATTACATATAATGTTTAATTTTTGCTCATCATGGACATTATAGTCCAGATAGTAATAAAGTCCATATGAAAAGCCATATAGTCCATATGAAAAGCCACAGAGAAGGGGGGTGGGGAGTATGACTTTCTCATTTCTCTCTTTATAGCTTTAATGATATCAGATTGATATAACTTGAGAGATCCTACACAAATACCAAAAATGCAAAGAATATCTAATATTATAATAAAAAGCTAATATGCAAATCGACCAAACAGCAGAACGACTGGTCGCTATGACGTGCGCTGACCACTAGGGGGCAGATGCTCAATGCAGGAGCTGCCCCTTGGTGGTCAGTGTGCTCCCACAGGGGGAGCACTGCTCAGCCAGAAGTCCTGAGCTGGGCTCACGGCTGGTGAGCACAGTGGTGGTGGCGGCGGGAACCTCTCCTGCCTCTGCAGCAGCACTAAGGATGTCCCCTGGGGAGAGGGCCTAAGCCATCAGTCTGAGGGCTCCTGGACTGCCAGAGGGCGTAGGCCAGGCTGAGGGACACCCTCCCCCCCCCCCCCCGAGTGCATGAATTTTGTGATGTGGGCCTCTAGTATTATAATAAAAAGGATAGTTAAGGCAGTATATGATTATGAGACAAATAAATAATGCAGACAATGAGAATTTGCAGGAAGGATGGATGACTATAAGTGTAGTGATTGTTAAAGAAATAATTTGATGGACATAACATAAACTGGGCCTTGAGTGATTGATATACAGTAAGGAAAAATGGATAGAGAAATATATTTTTGTGATAGGATATGGACTCCGTCATGTGGCATCTTCCTTCTGTATAAGATGTTACTTTTTAATATGTCCTAATGTCATAATTTTTCCAGTTTTTAACTTGCAAAAAAATACAAAGAAAAAAGTAAGCTGGGAAGTAATAAGTAAATGAACAAGAAATAAAAAATTTAAAACAGATAGGCAAGAATTAAATCTTATTGTCATAATTTCTACCTTCAACCTACTAAAGATGAGCAAAGGAAGAATTAGGCCATGTCTAACACATACATTGACATTGTATTTGGGTCTTTAGACATCACATGAGAGATAGCAAAGAGAGTGAGTACAGCCAGACAGAGCTGTTAAAGTAAAGGTGGTGAAGAACATGAGGGTGGGGCAGAGGATATAGAAATCTAGTGAAATGGACCAGAAAAATGATGGCGACCCTAAAGCAAAATTCAGAAGAAAAAGTCTGCTATACAAAGGTCAGAAGCCAAAATTGGGATGGGTTCTGCCAGTCACCAGGTAACTGACGAATAAAGAATTTGATTTCAGTTTGCTCGGTCTATCAGCCTGGCCAGGTGTGAGAACATTCATCAAGCTCTTGATAGACTATGGCACCCATCCATGAGAAATCTCATTTCTGGACATTCGGCAGTCCTTGACCTTGAAAGCAGTTCCGGACTGATAGTCAGTCTAACTTGATAAATGATGATTTCTCAAAGAGAAATGTAATTCTCCCTCTCCACTATGACCACACACACACACACACACACACACACACACACACACACACACCATAAAAATGTATAGCTACATACATGGAAAGACCCATGAATGTGTGACATATTCATTCCACCAGTACCCCACTGCTAACAGTGGTGCACTTGATGCATTCAACATAATTCAGATACCAATGCTTGTGCCTGCCCTGCTCTAAAAGTTCCCGGAGAAATCTTGGCTGTCTGACAACAAGATGTACAAGGGAGTGCTTGCCAAAGAGTAAGAATACAAACGTTTATTACAAATAATACTTTGGGTTATACTTGTGTTCTATGCAGAACAACAGTGGCCTGACCAGAGCACATGGCCAAGGAATAACAAAATTGCTGCAGTTTTATTTAAGTATGTAATTTTTTAGATAAACAGGTATAACAATATTTTCAGTCTCCTCTTTTTCACTACTATAATTGATTGATTGTATTCTTATTCCTCCCACTAAATTGTAAACTCCTATGAGGACAGTGTCACCTATCTTTATTTCTTATTTCTCGTGCAGCTATTAGTTTTCTCTCTCTCTCTCTCTCTCTCTCTCTCTCTCTCTCTCTCTCTCTCTCTACCTCCCTCTCTCTTGCTTTCTCTCTCGCTCTCTCACTCTCTCTTAATGATATGTGATCAATGATTGCTTGTGACATGATTTATGCATAGTCCTCCTTCATCCCTGAAATAATAGAAGTGCAATAAATATGTATGACACTTAATATTAGTAAGAATTAATTATTTCCACAACCAACAGTAAGCTTATGTATATTTTATAGAGGAGTAAATGTAGGCACCTGTTTAGTAACAAAATATCAAATTTAGAAATACATCTGAGGCCCATACATGGATTCTCTTTTTATTGTTATAAACATTCTTTGTTCTGAGATCTCTGGATTCTTTACCTATTTGATATTATAGATATAGAGTGACAACTATCTCTAGGTTTATTTGTGTTATAGGAAAAGATCTCTTATCTAACTGTACTTATCCAACTCACCAATTAACAGTACTCTGTTCCTCCATTTTGTTGAAGGCCCACTGATTAGTAAACCCCCTTAGTGCACAATGCTGTTCTTTTCCCATCAGCTAAATTATATGTTTATCAAGTGTTAAGTGCTTTTCCAAATATACTTATGCCAGCTTTATATGCTATGGCAATTACATAATTTAATTAATTACAATTTAAAACAAACAAATAAAGGGGACAAAAAGAAAAGGCTGGTGTTTAAATAAAAACTATGCTGAATTTTTTGGACATTTCTGCTAAAGGTAACCTAAAAGATGCTGTTGAATTAGGTGGGGAGTAAGACACTATAAAAGACTCAGAGAAAATTGTAAAAATCTGGAAGAAATTTTATTTTTCTATTTTTCACGTGCATCATAAGTTTTTGTAAGAAAGATAATGGGCCTATTCAAAAGAAGGGCCTTGGGCTTACACTAAAATTGTGGTAAATAAATATACATTTGTAAACTTCAAGTCAAAATAAAGTGTCTAAGTATTTTTAGAAAATAATAATCTTCTTTAATAGACTTTTAAAAATTGAGTTACTCTAAGATGGCTAGATATAAGATTTCTAATCTTTATTAGCCATTGAATTTATTTAATTTCAAATAATATTATTTTTTCACATAATCCAGGAAATTCTCTCAAAACCCCAACTTTAATGCATTCATTCATTTATATATTCATTCACTTTATTGTGGCTAAAATGCTTAAAATAATAGTTAGTGTTGCCGTGGATATATTCAGTAGCATGGTGGTTGCCCTCAGAGAGCTTGCTACTGAGTAGGGAATGTACGCCACCTATACATACAACTATAGTCAGTCACTTATAAAGTTGTACAAAGCAAAACAGCGGCTTACTCCCAGAAGCATAGATGAAAGATTCATTTCTCTATTCAACATATATTTTTAGTTCCAAGGACACAGTGGTAAATAAGGCAGAACAAGTCCTTGCCTCGTGGTTGTAACTGAGAAGATGCTCCTTGAATCTAAGACAGGATTGCCATAGGTAAACACAGGGTTTGAAGAAAATAAACAATGAGGTAGGTGGATGGCGTGAGGAAAAAGCTTAATTTGTTGAGGGGTTAGTGAATAATTTGGTTAGAGGATAGAGTGTCTGTGGGAGTGTAGTGAGAGATAGGGATGAAAATGTATGCAACTTTCTCTTTTCATTTAAGCACAAATTCTTTGAAATCTGTGTGCCTATCAGAGCCTGTTTCCTCATCAGTAAAGCACAAGCAACGGTCAGGCTCCATGACCATCAAGGTCCTTTTACAGGTTGCAGTGTGTGTCTTTTCTGAATTCAAATCCCTCCTTGTGTTCTTTGGAACAATCCAAAGCCAAAAACCTTCCTTCCAAGTTTGATTTGTTCTTATCCTCTCACCATGGACTGAAATTAACACAGGAAGGGTAAAGAAATGGAATTTAAATTCACATTGCTCAATGCAGGTAGTTAGGTCCTGCTATGACACTCCATTAATTGTTAAAAGTACAATATAAAAAAAAAGGCAGAAGGAACAAAAGACAGGAAACCAGAAGCCTTTTTAACTCCATTTGGTTCCTATAAATCCCTGTTCTTAAGAGTGTGTTTTGCCCCCCTGAGCTTTACATAACAAAAGTGTCATCTAGATTTGGAATTTATAGCTTCTTCTCCTTTTATGTTATTTGCTTTTATAGTTTAGGCTTTACAAAATCTAAGACTATGTCTATATAATGCCCCAAAAGATTTATTGGGCAACAAATTTGCTTGGCCATTTGCATCCTAATGGCAAAAGCAATTTCTTCAGCCAGAATAGTTTATTTTCTTTTCAGTTGCAAGTGGGGATATTTTAAGGCAAAAGAAGTTATTTTGGTTCAAAGGGGATATTATAGCTCCTCATTCTGACACCTGTCAACTTCCATTCTCAGCAAAAGTTCTTTATTGGTCAGGAATTAATATCGTTACTCAAATGACCCCAAGCTGTATTATCTGGTCCTTATGTAAAATAAAATAAACATTGGAGGGTTTTTTTTTTAGATTTATGTAAATAGTTTAAAAATTATTACCACATACAGGAGAGAAAGTATTATTTTATGGAAGAGGGTCAGTGGGAAACCTCACCTTTAGTTGTGTTCTTAGAGCACTATATTAGGAAGAAGCAGGGCTAAGTTTTATATATTTTTTTGTTTACCTGTATGACTTTAGACACATTGCTGGCGTTTTGGAAGCCTTAGTCTTTCTCATAAAAAATGGAGGGGGAGTGGATTTAGGGAAAGGCAGAAGATGGGTGGTGGTGGTTGAGGTAATGTCATAGATAAATCGTCACTGAATGCGTCAGTTTACGTCTTATTTCAATAGATACTCACCAAACGCTTAAGGGGAGATCTAGAGCTCAAAGCAGTTGGGTTATTTACCCAGGTGTCGGAGGAGGTTAGGGAGAGGATGTGACCTGTGGTTGACCCAGGAGTTGACCCTGGCAATCAGAGGCTTATCTCCCCTCCCTTCCTCACACTCCCACGGCCAGTCGTAGAAATGTACATTATTCCCATTGTTCCCATAGTTGGAGCTGTTTTCAAAGACACAGCCTTGAGAGAACAGGGTATTGTTGAGACCAACTGGGTTGAATACATGACTGAAGCTAGTTTTAAGACCTCTATATACACTTTTAAGATTCTGGCGGATGGAAGCAGAGGTGTACTTGTCTTACTGCAGCCCAAGACACGGTTCATATGTAAGTTCCCTGGCTGAGTAAAACTGCTGCCTACCAATCTGACAGCTTTTTCTGTAGTCTCTCATTGCCCTTTGTGCATAGGGGCCAGCTTGCAAACTAACACCAGGCTTACCCAGTGAGTGGAAATCCCATATATGTTTGAGGCTACAGCTAGATTTTTCTTCATCACACCACACTGCCTCATCTAATGTCCCTTCTTACTGAAATTCTTTCACATGGAGTTCTCTTTGGGCCCTTGACTAATCAAATTCCAGCTTTTCCTTTCTCAGTTGTAAACTTCTAGGGTGAAATGCGTCAAAGACAAGACGACAAACTCCCACCTTCTGAAGTTTTCTTCATTGCTGTGTTAGTGAGTTCATGCCTGTGAAGTAGCTTCATGACGTTAATATGCCATTCTTGTTAGATGAACACAATTGCTCAGGCTAGGCTTTTTTGACTGGAGCTGGACTTGTTTTATTTCAGATGATTACAAAAATCTGCATTCTTGTTCTTCATTCTCTGATTCCACATAAATTATGTAACCATTTCCAAGATCTGTGAAAACTGCTCTGGCAGGCATTGGGGCAGCCTGTGTGTTGCAGGCTAACTGCAAAGTCTGTTATGAAAGATATTGTGCATATCATCTTTGCTCGCCTGAAGTCAAGTAGTGGGAGTACAATATAGGCAGGAATGAATGGCAGTTGTATACCATTACAAGATGAAAGTTCTTTTGTTTAAAGGGGAAAATCAGTACTGATATAGAAAAGGTAATCTATCTACCATATTTTTCCATATATAAGACGGTATTTTTTTCTAAAAACATTAGACTGAAAATCAAGGGGCGTCTTATACATGGAAGCCAGCTGAGGAGAGAGTCGTGTGGGTGCATAGCTGCCCATAACTTGTCAAACAGGCTTCCTCCAATCACAGCCTTATTGAGGTCAGCTCATGCCGTAATTGGAGGTGGAGGTGGAGAGTGCCAAGATGCAACAGGGACCAGAGCACTCTGAGCCCATACAGATGTCAAAAAATAAAAAGATAAATACCAGTGAGCGGTTGTCTTACTCTGCAAAATTCAAACTGAATGTAATCAGCTATGCAAAAGAGTATGGAAAGAGAGCTGCGGAGAGACAATTTGGACCTCCTCCCACTGAGTGTATGATCAGCCAGTGGAGAAAACAGGAAGAACAACTCCTTAAGATGCCACAAAAGAAGGCCTTCAGAGTAAAACCAGCAAAATGTTTAAAATATTGATATCTTAATTTTGTGTTGGAAAAGTGGGGGGTGTCATATATGGGGGCATCTTATACATGTAATAAAATGTATCAAAAAACTTTTCTTTTTTGACTCATTGTCTCATATCATTAAGGGGTGTCTGGGCAAAATGCACTTCTATGCATATAAACCTAATTGTACTTGCAATGAAAGTTTTTAATTTTGTGTGTGTGTGTGTGTGTGTGTGTGTGTGTGTGTGTGTGTGTGTGTTTAAGGATTTGCTAACACTTCATAGAAACCTTTGAAAAGTATTATCTTTAGAAATAGTTTTGCTGACTCAAAAGTATGTCATGCACTTGGTATTCCCTTTTCTGTCTTGATTTTATTTTAGAGCTATTAGTATGAAACCTGTTTTTTTTTTATTTCTTCTGATTATTTTCATAATTGTGGAGGAATAATCCATGTAAGGTAATTTAGACACAAATGTTTTAACCTAAATAGTCTTCCTACTCAGTGGGGGAGGTGGTTGGGATCTATTGAAATAAAATATGAGAAGCCAGCTCAGGTGTCTCTGGGACTCTTTTGAGTGAGAGGGGACTGCTCTTTTGCTAGGGGAATTTAGGATTCTAATGAAAGGAAGAGTTTATAAGGACACCTAGTGCTATTACCCCTTTTTTTAACCTGCTTTATTTTCCACACGGAAGGAGAGAATCCAGCTGAATGGTGGACGGGGGGGAATTTCTAGGAACTCCTGGACCCATCTGAACACAAATATTTTGATAGAATGTAAACGAGTTAACAGCAATACCAGGAAGCTTCTCAGAGCAAATTATAATCCCATTGCTGAGAATTTGCAATGGGAGTTGACAGACTTTATAATCTTGGAGATTTTGTTGGAGTGGAAGGCAGTTGCAGGGAAGGGAATAAAATGCCCTGAGGTAAAAAGCTAAGGGAGGGCTTCAATGTCTATAATTAATTTTTCTTATACTATGTGCAGTTTTCTAACCAAATTTTGCATTTTAGAACATAGTGATGGTGCAGCATCACATTATTTCTATATATTTAAACATATATGTGCATAACTACAGGTATGTCTTCTACCGTGATATTAGGAATGATATCATCCACATCAGCTGAACCTCAGAGAATGTGGGTAAATTTTTGAATTCAGAGACATATACGAGTCTTTACACTCAATGTTCCTGAACTATGGCAATGCATCACACTGACCTGTGGCTCCATCCACACCTGAGTTAAGGCTTCTGGGGATAGGGCCTGAATATCTGCTACTCATCACATTTCTACAGGTGACTTTACCCAGACAATCTGAGAACCACACTTCTGTGTTGTAAACAGTGTCCCTGAACCAAAGTGAAGGGTATGGGCAGAAATAGCATAGGATAACTTCTTTCCCCTAGAAAAGAATATTTATGAGAAAAATGTATCAAAGCATATGTTATGATTTAAGACATTTCTGATAAAAATATTTGGACAACTATACGATATATGAATACATAAGTGCTCTGAGGCCCCACACAGACAACTAATTATTTAATTGACAGCTATATTCAAGAGAGACCTGCCCTGTATCATGCCCTCTGCTAGGCTTTGTAAGGGATGCAAGATCATTGGAAGGTGTGTTTACAATCAATTTGGAAAAACATGATACTAACATAGAAATTAGAGATTGTTTCTTTAAAGCAATACAGACACAAATAGAAAGATATAGCTGATAGAGTATATGTTTCTAGGCACCACAAAATTACTGAGAAAAATTCTAAATAATTGTTGGAATCCATTCTAAGCAGAATGTAGGGAGATCACAAAGTCTGATGTAACCCACTTCTTGGTTCTGGCAAATCCAAATCTAAACTGTATGACCTTAGCAAGTCATGTGACTTTCCTAGGACTCAATTTCCTTACCTAATACAAGTGCTTGGGATAGATGGGTTTTCTCCACAGAAGTGGCATAATGGGGATGGGGAAATTATTTCACCAGAGGACATGTGGAATTTCTGGAGATATTTTTGCTTATCACAACTATAGGGGGATGCTGAGGATATCTAATGGGTAGAGGCCAGGGATCATGCTAAACACTCTATAGTGAGCGTCAGTTCCACACAACAAATACTTACCTGTTTCAAAATACTAATAGAGCTGCTGTTGAGCTTATAGAATTCTCAGAGTTCTTAACAATTTTTTGTTCTTTGATAATGTTTTTCAATCATTTGAAGGCACAAGAATCACCTAGAAAAGAAATTAATTAAATGCAGAGTGCTAAACCCCAACATCCAAATATGTTAATACATTAGGTCTGGTGTGTTGACCACATAATTTGGATTCTTAGCATGTATACTAAGTGATTCTGTTGCATCTGAGACTCCCGATTACATTTTGAGAAACCTTACTAAGATATACATTGACATTGAAGAACTCTAAGTTGATTCTTGAAAGATAATAATGCTAGACATTATTTATTAAATACATGATGAGTCATGCAACAGCTTTTGGAAACTTTATACAAGGTCTCACAGTTTGTTAGAGGCAAGGTATATTTGAATCCACCTCTTTCTAGCTCCCAAGTCCATACTCTGGCCACTATGCAAACTGCCTCCTGAGAGTAGTACAGACTTGGCAAGACAGATAAGCAAGCAGATGAAGGAAGAAGATGGGACTCAAAGAAGACTAGGCAATCTGGAAAACAGGATCTCCATAGGTGATGGAGATCTCTATAGCAAAGGGAATGTGAATTGTTAAGGTGAGATCATTGAAAGTTAGATATTTTGGAAAGTTTAGTGTATCATCCATGTTCAATATATTATGAAAATGGTGACAGTGGGAGCTTGTAAAAAAATACAGAAAGCTCAGACACGTTCACATTGCTGAGATTGATGACCAAGTGAAATTGAAGAAAGGGGGAGTGAAAGATAATTCTAAAGGTATGAGCCTGTGGAATTAGATGATCCTTCTCACTTAAACAGGGACATTGGGAATGCAGAATAATTCCTGAAGGAAACTGGCAGTGGGTATAGGTCAGTGGTTCTCAGCTGGGGGCAGTTTTGCTCCCTCGGAGGCACTCGACAATGCCTGGAGACATTTTTGTTTGTCATGACTTGCGTATGTGGGGGTGCTACTGTCATCTAGTGGGTAGAGACCAGGCAAGCTACTAAACATTATATACTACACAAGACAGCCACCCGCAGCAAAGAATTATCTGGTGTGTTATCTCAGTGTCAAAGTTGAGAAACCTGAGAAAAACATAGAGTTGGAAGGGGCCAAAGACATCATGATTTTGTAATTTTATTACTTCGTTTCACTGTTGAGTAAATTGAAGTTCAGAGATTAAACGACTTGGTTAACGTCCTCAACAACCGGAGACCACGGTAACCTCTTCAATTCAACTCACCTGACTGCCAGTCAGTGCTCTTTACTGGGGAACCCATCTGACCTCTCACTCAATTCAGACCTGGCCACAGAGGGATTCAATTACAAATGCTTGATAGTCGCCCCAGCTAGGAAGTCAGTTTTGAGGGCTAATTAGGAGGTTAGTGGTGAGGTCTTCATCTTGGAATAAGAAGCAAAAAATGTGTTTGATTTCCAAATAAATTTAGGGAGGAAACAAGAAAATATCACAGAAAATATGCACAAAGAAGAGCTGAGGATCCAGGGAGGGAAGGTCGGAAACCAGGAGGACTGTTTTGATTCAGTGGCTTGGAAATAAAATAAAAAGGAACGGCTAACACAGTGAAATGAAGCATAAACGTCAGGTAAAATGGGGCTTCGAAGAGCCGTTAGACCGCTGAGGAGGAGGTCATGGCTACATTCGGGGGAGCCTTTCCGTTGAGTTGTTGGGGAAAGAGGAAATTTCAATGAGAGAAGGAGTAATGGGGTAATGGAAGAAATGGTACTCAATCCCTAGCGTTTCCTCGTGAGAAGGCGATAATCAGGACCGCTGGGGTAACAAGGTCATGTCAAGGACTCTGGAGGGCAAGAATTTCACCTGTGTTTGCTGAGAGCCAGGGGGAATTGGAAGCCTTGGATGGACCTCGCACACACAAGCAAACGCAGAGCTGCGGCGATGCCGGGATGTGCACACTAGATGGCAGCAGCGGGGTCCGTTCGGCTCGGTTCGCGGTCTTATAAAACGCTGCTTGTTTAAGTACAGTCGCATTTAGTTGGAGCTGCAGGGGAGTGAGGGAGACGAGGGTAGGAAGGAGGACAGCGGGGGAGCGGAGGAAGAAGGGGGCTCGCTGTGTTTACACCAGGCACAGGCTCCGAGCGTCTTCCCAGCACCTGACTGCAGCTCTTGCGGAGGAGAGCCGGACTGTTCTGGGTCCAGCCATCGTGCGTCAGGAGCCTGGTCTGTCCGGGGCGCCGGAGCCCGGAGAGCCCAGAGGGAAACCGAGGGACAGGAGCGGTGCGTTTTTCTGGAGAGAGCACGAGTGGAAGAGGCGAGAGCCGAGCGCGTGAGGGAGCATCGAGCGCGGCGGAGACATGAGGACCTACTGGCTGCACAGCGTCTGGGTGCTGGGCTTCTTCCTGTCCCTCTTCTCGCTGCAAGGTGAGGGGGATTCCCTGGCCCCTCGCGCCCCTCCTTCCCGCCGCGGGGCTCCGGGTGGTCGGTGGAGTCGGGGGCACGCGGAAGGTGGATGCTCAGGGCTTATTGACAAGTCCTGCGGTGCGCTTCCTGCCCTCAGGGCTCTGCGCCCTGGCTGGGTCCCCATGCGCCCTAGCTGGGTCCCGAGGCATGCAGGAGTGTGCAGACAGACTTGCTGCAATATCGGTGTTGGCGGGGAGGGGTGTGTGTGTGTGTGTGCGTGTGTGTGTGTGTGTGTGTGTGTGTGTTGGCGGGGGTAAGGGCTGCTGAGAGTGGCGTGTGCGGTGGCGGAGGAGCTGGGGTTGCTCCTCTGTAAACTCCAAGCGCCACCGTGGTGTTCGCTGTCCCCGCGTCCCCAGTGCTGATACCACTGCATTCCTCCTCTTCCAGGAGGGAATCTGAGGCGTTAAGTTTAGGAGGAGGTTGAGTATCAGCTTCGCACCTGGTACTTGTATCTCTATGCAAAATAACCCCTACAGCTTCTGCCCGCGGTGGGTGAGAAATGAATTCTCCAGTTAATAGCTGTGCCGATTCGCAATGGTCAGTATGCTTCATGCCTGGAGGACTACAGAGGGAGTGCTGAGTGTTTACTTTGAAGGGGTTTGGGGCCTCTGTGTTTGGGGAGGCTGTGAGATGAATTCACGGAGGTTAAAAATGAAAACACCTACACAGTGTGTGCATTTCGCTTATAAGCTGGCGTCCAGAGCCCACATGTACTAGTATGTTGAATATACCTACCATGCACAAAGTAATTGTAACACAATGCATTATCTTTCTAACCCACTGTCTCACACTTCCCCCCCATGAGAGGAGCCCCACACAATTAACCACAGAGAGCCTGGGCTGTACCACTCTACTCCCCAAGCTTCCACTCCACCTCATCTCCGGGGCATTCTGCCATCATTAGGACCTGCACCCGCTCACATTCCTCTTGCTACTGCACATGCAGGACCATTCGTTTACACACACATGTGCATGTGCGCACACACACACACACACACACACACTCCTTTTCATGAACACACTGGCATGAAATGACCAGGCTGGCAATCCTACTCTTGATCTTCTTCTGACAGCTGGTTGCTAATGTTACATTTGTGGGTTTCATTTTTCATTGCCGGGGGGATATTTTGTGTAGCTATAGAACCCTCTTGCTAAATGAAAAGAGAATAGTCTCTCCGGCTATGTTTACTAGTTGAAGCATTGCAAGTGAAAGAACATCATGTCAAAGTTACATTTTGAAATAAGCTTCTTAGGGGAGCAGCTAGAACTCACCCAGAACACAATTACAAGTTACAGGTCCTAAACACTTCCTCATCCAGAAGCTCACCGACCCATCCCTCCACCATCCGAATTGTGGAGTCTTGTAATACATAATTTCTCTACTGTGCTCGCCTGTGTGAAAAATAGAATCCCAAACCAGCTTTGGCTTTTAATATTTTATTCCGTCGCATTTCTTTCCTCCAAAGCTCTCAGGACTTTCCCTGTGATTTCATATATTGCTGCAATTCAGCTTTTTCATACAGAGACGTTAGCACTGAGACTGTGCTATGCCAGCAGCAGAGGTTAATCCCTTTCCTTCCTATTCCCTTTAACTCTCGGAACTAACTCTTCAGATAAAACGCTAGGGATGAAGTCACTAATAAATGCTCCTCTTAAGTTGGAATAAAACTGGAATATTCATTACACAGTCGTGGGACCACACAAGGGCAGGGCAATTCAGAGCACTGGACTGATGTTGTTAGCACTTCTAAAGGACGGGGAAGGGCTAATGGAGCACCAAGCCAGGTACTTAGATCTCAGAAGATCTCTTGCTTCTCTGAAATGGAGTATCTGGTATTATTTGGGCAAACAGATAGTTTTTCTTCCTGGAGAATATTGTTCTTTTAAACGAGGCGTTTTCAAAGGTTTGCTCAGCAGAGTTCAGTGACATTATGGGAGGTGGTTCCAGTCCTCAGGGTTTGTGTGGCACAGACCAGGCAGCAGTAACTCTGAGTCATGGGGTAGCAGAAGAGGGCAGTGTGGCCTGATGAGGCTAGAAAACAAGGGGGGTCACTCACGAACAGTTGCTATGCACTCCCTCCTTCTGCCGTCATCATGGCAATTCTGGGGCTGGCAGCCTCGCCACACACACTCTCTCACAGGCGTCACTCAGTGTCACAGTGTGTGGCCCTTTCCAATCAGCCCTGTCCCTTGACAACTGTCTCCCTCCTGAAGCAGAGATGCTTGCTTCTCCACAGATGAATGCTGTTCTCGGTGTTCCTTTTCGGTTAGACTCCATTGGTTCAAAAATGTTTAATGCAAGTATCTGGGGCCGTGTGGATGGATATTTACTGCGTCCCTTGGGCTGGCCTTGGGAGACAGAGGTTATACAGTCTGTCACACTTTCTGGCCATCACCAAGTCAGACATACATAGGTGTGTTCTCAGTAATAATTAGGTTTGTTGTGTTTTTTTTTTTGTTTGTTTGTTTGTTTTGTGATGACGTAAGGACTTGTTGCACTTTTTATTCAAATACCCTAGAATGCTTTACTGTAGTTGATTATATTCATTTTAGTCATATTGGTGGAGATAACTTCTAACTGAGCAGTGAAGAGATGGTGAGACAGTTACATTGTGAGGGCCTGCTGGGTTTTATCTGTGACCGATCAGTAAATGTACTAATGATAATTCCGTTGATAAAAGCACATAAGGTTCTCAGAAGAAAGTTTTTACACTGTTATCATCACATTCACATGCAACCCTGAGCAAGCAAAGAGAAAAGAGTTCAACTGGATTTTTTTTTTAAGGTAAAGGAGGCAAGGAAACATAACAACAACAAATGCTCCTCAGAACTCTCCACTCTGTGCTTGGTTTACTTGAGGCCCCGGTTCCAGTGGCTCAGATCTGGCCGGGTCTCCTCGTCATCTGGCATCTGTCCTTTCTCATGCTCCAGAGCCAGAGGACAGCTACTGCTTTCCACTGAGGTTGGCTCCATTCTCTCCTTTTGGCCTGGGTAGCTGTGTGCCCTTTGGGGACTGCAGAAGAGATGGACTGGGCTTGGCCCACCCCCATTTCTGGTTTATCTGGGCATGAAGGTCGCCTTGGCTTCTGCCTGCAGCCGGATCTGGGCTGCTGGGTGGCCGGGAGAGGAGGGTAGAGACACTGCATGACAGGCAGCAGGGCCAACTCCTGAGGGCAGCCCTGCAGCAGCTGCTCAGAGAGGGCACAGCAGAAAGGCCTAAGAAGTGAGCGCTGACCCACTGTCACGTGGTGCCCTTTAAAGCACATCTTGCAAGAGCTGTGCCTCATTGCCCACAGTCTCCACCCCTCCGCAAGCAGTTCCAGGTGTTTTGGGGAAACCTCTCCTGCAGTGCTTACCACCCCCTCTGTCAAGGATTAAAAACAAGCCCCTTCAATACCTTTTCAGAATCCAAGTTGCATGTTGTTATAAAATGAGGTAGTAGCAAGTCACTAGGAAGTGACAATAGAAAGTATCTAATTTTACCCAAGTGACTTCAAGAGTCCCTACATTCTGATTTTCTGCTAGGTAAGAATGTTGATGTTTTCATCGTCAGCACCGTAAATAACCTAGCACAGGTTCAATGAGCAGGGACTGCAGTGAAGTCCCTCAGTGTGAGGTACAGAAGCCCTGTTCCTTCTTTCTAAGGCACCTGCATTTCAAAGAAATGTCTGACATGACTTATTTAAAAACAATACTGTCATTAACATTCTGAGGAACCTAGACTTTGCCCCCTTTGTTGAGTGTGGTGTTCTCTCTAGATTTTATAGGTGAGTGAACAGACCTTGTCACAAGTTTTCAGTGATGATTATTAATTTTAATACAAAACCCCAGCTCAAATTACCATGATGACTGCTGAAAAATGTATATAATATTTTTGTGGAAGTTCTTTACAAGCAGATTATTAATCTAGAAAGGCACATTACAGCCTACAAGAAAAGCAATTGACCAGAAGGCCTTAGGATTTATCTTATTTTATTTGATAACTGTCTATGTGTCAACCGAGAAGACTATAATTCATTTTACAGAATTGTGGTCAGATCCTGAAGCCAACCATGACTTCTAGGGTAACGATGTTTATACTGTGAAGATCTTGTTTATTTGATTTTCCCACATAGTACATTTTCTTCACTGTATATCTATCTATCTTGCCTGACATATTTGAAATACATTTAAAAAATATTTTTCTTACACGATTCTTCCCTTCATCCCATTACCCCTCCACCACCCATGACTCTCTTGTATTCTCTATTGTTCTTTGTGCTTTAAACACATCAATGTTGCCAAGAGAAGCAGTGCTAGGCTGGACTCTAAGGTTGGGAAGGTGGTTGGGTGAAAAGAATACTGAGATATGTATTAGAAAACCTGGATATTGATTTTGAATTTGCTAATAATTTCCTGATAAAATGAAGACCATAATCTCAGATATGTCTCGGTTTCCCCATTTACTGCATTGGTATAAAGATGCCTGTCAGATGTCATTTACATGCTTAGAAAATTATAAGTCTTTAAGCAAATGCATTATTTGTTTTGCCAGAGAAGATAAAGAGTTAAATTAAAAGGGTTCTCTGGCTGCTTGCCACTGACTGAACAGAATTTGCCAGTGTTCATAGCTATGTCTTTCTCCCTGCCTCCATCCTTTCTTTCTTTCTCTGGACTTGGGTGAGAGCCATATTGAGCTCCCAGTGCTAATTTAGAGCTGAGGGGAGATACCAGTATTGACATGGGGTTGCATAAGCTGCTTCTGCCTTCTTCTTACTTTGCTCCAAGGGCTTAAGCCAAAACACAAAACAAAGCAAAAAAAAAAATTATAATAAAAATAATATTGAAGGAAAATGTGTCCAGTTTTAATGCCATGATAACCTCCCTTTGTTTGTTTTCTGTTTCTCATAAGCCTACAACAATCTCAGCTAATATTTTAGCTTGCAGTACTGAGGAATTGCTGAAGGAAGGAAGAAATGTTAAGGGATCTAGATTCCAATTAACTTTGCTACTGTGGCTGTGTAACTCGGTGTGAATCACTGTTGTTTAGTAAATGAGAGTGAGAATCTCCAAGATTAATGAATCTTGCTGAGGGTGTCAGCAGACCAGAACTCTGCTGCTCATATAGCCTCCATCCCTTCTCTTCTTCTCTGTTCCTCCTTTCTCACTTCAGTAGGAAAAATGGATGTTGTGCAGGAATATATGCTGGCATTGTTGATGCATAATTAGTAGTTGTCTCCCATTGACAAGTCAATGATATTAAGGGGTTCTCTGTAGGCACCATTTCTAGGGCCATTTTTATAGCCTTTTCAAACGCAAGATTAGGTACATTTGAACCAACAATATGACTTAGTTTTTAAATTGAATGAATGTTAAGTATTTTATGAGGAATCAAGACAAATGTATATAAATGTCTTCCCTGACATAGGAACATGCTCCTTTTCTCTCCTTGAAAGGGCAATTGTGCTCTCCAGGGGTGGGCAGGAAGAGAGGTTTACCTCTTCCCCTCCTGTCACCTCTCCTTCCTCCAAACTGGCAGCCCCAAGAGCTGATTCCTCCTTCCAGGAGAGGGGAGAGGTGACTTTATCTCCTAAGCAGAGAGTGGCATGCTGCTTGGAGGAAACCCAGATTAGCTGTCCCTCACCAATTCTCAGAGGGATGCTGGCTGGGTCAGTCTGGTCCAGGCAGCCTGCAACCAGGCCTGCTTTTCATGTGGGACATTCTGTCTGAACAGGAAGGGAAAGAAACTATGATTTCTGCCTCACATAGCAGAGATAAGACTAATTCCACTGACTTGACCCACACCTGTGCTAGCATATCAGATGCAGGCTTGAAGCTGCTCCTAGTAACAGCTATGGTTTTGTTACTGAAATTTTAATTTCCTATCTTTCCCATTAGGCAATAATGTGGTTTGAGCAGAGGAGGAAGGAGAAGAGTGGGCATTCTGTGGGTTTAAAGTTATTTTTGCTTGTATGATGTGTGCCGCGTGATGAATGGGTAGTTACGTTAGCTAGTTTGGATATAAACAAGGTGCAGGGCACAAGAAAGTGGGTGGATATGCAAGAAACAGCTAATATGCCCTCCCTCCCTTTCTCTCATAAATATTTATTAAGTCTAAGCAAACACTCTTCTAAACCTTATGGCAAAGGAGACAGACACTTAAAAGATAACAAGTTAATTAACATTGTAATGAAATAAAATGAAGGCGATTTTAGGGTACCGGGAGAATATATTTTAGGGAGATTTAGCTGAGTTTGGGGAGCTAGGAAGGACTTTCCTTAAGGACTTGACATGTAATTGTGTTTGAATGATGAATGGGAGTGAGCTATGTGGAGAGAGGGGCAGAGAGCTTTCACAGCAAAAAGGAGTCTTGCCAAAGTTTCAATGTACAAATTAAATGAACATATTCTAGGAACTCGAGGAAAAGAAGGGGTGCAAAGACCAAAGGGGAGAATGACAGAAGGTGAACCTGGATGGTGAAGTATTCCCATATGTGGGGCCCTGAGGAGCATCCCAGGGCGGTGGGTTTAGCCAAAGGGGCACAAATGAAGGATGGCATGGAAGGGCTTGAAAATAGGAAAGTGCCACCTGAGGTGTGCGTATTTAAGGAGGACTCTGGCTACAGTATGGGAAAAGGGAAAAAGCGATGGGAGAAGCCAGTTCAGAGGCTTTTATTAGGTAAGAAGAGAGATACTGGTCGTTTGGACTAAGGTTGTGGCATTGGAGGGAGAGAGTAGTGCAGTGATGAGAGGAGTCCCCAGGGCTTGGTTGCCTGATGTTCGCTGGCACGGGACTGAGTGTGTAAGCAACCGTTGCACTTTAGGCCCAAGATACAAAGGTAGCAATGCAGATGGCCTGCTTATATATTACCAATCACCTATCTATTACCAACAACCTTGCGAGGTCAGATACTATTATTTCCACTCTACAGCTCAGGAAAGAGACTAAAGCCTGGGCTTCTCTCTCCAAATCCAGGTCTTTACACTGAGTTACTCTAAGTAGTGGTGTAAAGGGAATGACTCATAGACTTAAAAAAAATCATTTTTGACTCACCGTGCATGTGGCCTTGGGCAAGGTACTGTCTGTTTGTGAACATAATCTCTAAGGTCTCTTTGAGCTCAAAAAATTAGACAAGTCTGTGATTGTATTCTGATTGGGATGAAGTCTAATCTTAATTAGCAAAATGACTGACTTTGCTATTTTTAAAGAATGCAGTTTTATTATATTCAGGTACATATAGAAAAAACTAATTCCTAACCAAGTCTTTTCAAGGAGAGGGTCTTGCTGACCCAATTCTATGGCTAGATTAAAAGAAGACCAAACTGCCCTAGCCAGTTTTTCTCATTGGATAGAGCGTAGGCCTGTGGACAGAAGGGTCCAGGTTCTATTTTGGTCAAGGGCATGTACCTTGGTTGCAGGCTCAGTCCCCAGCCTGGTTGGGGCATGTGTGGGAGGCAACCAATCAATGTGTCTCTCTCACATAGATATTCCTCTCTCTCTGTCTCTCCCCCTCCCTTTCACTCTCTAAAAATCAATGGAAAAATATCCTTGGGTAAGGATTAACAACAACAACAAAAAGACCAAACTCTTTTGTAATCAGCTGTAACGCCATTTATTTTTAATTGTCACTAAAATCATAACACCAGCTCATTTTGGGGGGTACATATTATATTTTTTAAAATATAATTTTATTGATTTCAGAGAGAAAGGGAAAGGGAGAGAGAGATAGACACATCAATGATGAGAGAGAATCATTGATCAGCTGCCTCCTGCATGCCTCCCACTGGGGTTTAAGCCCACAACCAGGGCATGTGCCCTGACCAGGAATCGAGCTGTGACCTCCTGGTTCATAGGTCAAACTCAACCATTGAGTCACACTGATCAGACTATTTTTATAAAAAAATTATACCAATGGGTATTTGAGCTTAATTCAATATGTATTTTTTGGGAGTCTAGTACTCTTAAGAAACAGTTTCCTCGCCCTAGCTGGTGTTGCTCAGTAGTTAGAGCATCAGTCTGTGCACCACAGGGTTGCAGGTAAATTCCCCGTCAAGTGCCTCTGTTGCAGGTTTGATCCCCAGCCCTGGTTGGAGTGGGTGCAGGAGGCATCCAATCGATGAGTCTCTCTCTCACATACATGTTTCTCTCTTCTCTCTCTCCCCCTACTCCTTCTTTCTACTCTCTCCTAAAGAAAAAAAAAAGCAATTGAAAAAAATATCCTCAGGTGAGGATTAACAAACAAACAAACAATAAATTATTTCCTAAAGAGTAATAGATAGATAATATGTGAGAAAGTATAAAGCAGAATGGTTGAGAAAATAAGTTTGAGAAATCAGAGGATGGGACTGTATCACCTGCATGGCCTTACAACTGATATTGAAGGATAGGAGGATTTACAGGGGTAAGGAAAAAGATGATAGATACTTCCATTGGGGAAAATAACACAAAGGAACAGATAAAAAATGTTCATTCTGTATTTAGGTTGTAGTATGGACTACAGTATGAAGGGAGTTAAAGGTTCATGCTGGAAAGTATTGACAAAGAAGCCTGGAGACTCAGGGTGACCCTTGGATGCCTCGCTGAGCCATTTGTACTGGATCCTGAAAGAAATAAAGGACCATTGATTGGTCCAGGAAGGAAGTGACATAAAGGAAATGTTGCTTCTGGAAGACTAATTTGATGCCATTTGCATACATAATACAGAGTCAAATTCAAGACTTGCCTTTGTTTACTGCAAATTCCAAGCTATTTATTGTGGTGTGTTTTTTTTTTCTGTATAAAATCTATAATATGTGAGACAAGGATGTAATTTTTTTAACTCAATAGGGTTATATGATGTGTGTGAATAGCTCTATCATGTCATCTTCCAAAGAGACACACACATACACACACACAGATGTGTGTGTGTGTGTGTTTGTGTGTGTGTGTGTGTGTGTGTGTATGTGTTCTGTAGGAAGACTCTGACATGTGGGATCTATGTAAGACTAGGCATGCATGTTATTACTAAGACAAAAAGGAGTTGTGTGTGATATATAATATGTACTATACGATGAGTAGGTACTGTGAGGATAGCTTTTCCTAGATTGCTGGGTTTCCGACGTAGACCATCTGTTATAGTTCTGTTCTTGTATAATATATGGTGAGAAAATATTGTTAAATAAACCTTGGCAACACTAAAGGAACTTTGAAGTACTTCCCACTTTATTCCAAAGCAAAGCTTGTATTTATATTCTTCGAATGAGTGAAGCTACAGTTTTCCCTGATACGGGCTTAAAGAATCATTTATATTTTTAAAAGCTTCTCATTACAAATTAATGTGTTCATTATAGAAAAATGAGAAAATACAGAAAAGCACAGGAACAAAATGAAAAATTAATTATATGCTCAATACTGGAGAAACCTCTATTAACTTTTATTTGCTGCATACCATTCCAGACTCCTTCCCACCCCCACACATATATATTTTTAAGTTACAAAATTAGGACCATGGTTTATATATACCTTGTGATTTACTCTTTCCTTTTAAGAGCATATTGTGAAAAATTTTCCTTATTAAATATTCACCTAAAACATCTTCAGTAATGGTTGCATAGTGTCCCATACTATAATTTATTCATCAATCCCCTATTGAATATAACTTTAGGGAAGAGTGTTGTTGTTGTTGTTTTTAGCCAGTTAACTGCCATGTGTCCAAAACAGAAATCATTCCCATTTCTTCCATATGTGCTGGAATATTTACAAATTTAAGTTCCCATAATTTCCTTTACAAACCCAGAGATGTCACTAACAAGTCTGATTTTAAAACTGAGTGACCAGAGTTGATATGCGAGGTTTGTGGATATAGACGCACGTGGTGTGTGGGGAAAGTCCGACGCTTGCGTCTAGAGACACTTATGGAGTACAAAATTAATAAGAAGATATGACATCCGCAATTAATTTGTTTTTGCTTCATGACCATAGTGGTTTTTAGCAACCTTAGGACATTGACTAGCAAATTAACTCAGTGTTCTTTAATGTTTTAGAAGCCATGTTTATTTTCCTCCAACAGCTTATGTTTAGTCGCTTGTTCAGTGATACATTCTTGTTCATAGATCCCATGATCTTCATAACTACCTATGTGCTCACAACGATTTAACACTTTATGATGTGCTTTCACATACATTAACTTGTTTGGACTCCAAGAATACTCTGTGGGGAAGAAAGAAAATTAAGAGTATTGAGCACCTGCAATGTGTACATTGCACTAAAACATCTAGTCCAGCGCCTGGCAACATAGCGAAATCTCTAAAAATATCAGTTGCTGCTGTTATTTGACAGTTATGATCAGACTAGAGGCCCAGTGCATGAAATTCGTGCACTGGGGGGAGGGGGTGTCCCTCAGCCCGGCCTGCTCCCTCTCACAATCCGGCATTCCTCAGGTAGGGTCCCTAGGCCTGGCCAGTGATCAGGGCCTATCAGGGCTCTCCTTTCCCCAGCTGCCGGCAGCTGGCCACACCCCTGCCCCCCACCACTGCCACTGCTTGCCATCTGTGCGGCTCTAGCCCCTGCCCACTCCTGCTACAGGTCGCCTCCCTCTGTGGACAATAGGTGTGGGGTTCAATCGCTTGGCTGGCCTGGGCCTCCCTCTGCAGGGTGATCACTGGTCGGCCCCACACACCCACCACAGTGTCGCTGGCCAGTGGCCTGGGCCTCCATCTATGGGGCGATCAATTGCAGGGGGGGCCCTGGGGCGATCATCCTGAAGAGGTAGGCCCCGCCCACCCACCAGCAACATCAGACGGGTGACCTGGGCTTCCCTCTGTGGCCACCGGCTGGGTGGCCTGGGCCTCCCTCTTTGGGGTGATCAATTGCGGAGCCCCCCATCGATCATCCTGCAGAGGGTGACCTGGGCCTCCCTCTGCGGGGCGATGGTGGGGCAATGGCGCGGCCCCCAGACCAATTGCATCACACCCACCTTGGCTGGCCTGGCACCAGTGCGTGTCATAGTGTGGTAGTCTGGATGGTCGCTCTGCTGTTTGGTCATTCAGTCGATTTGCATATTATACTTTTATTATTATAGATTGTCTCCTTGAGTCCTTACTTTTTTCTCCTCCTCCTCCTTCTCCCCTTTGGCTTAGGGATTAGTAAATCCCTTTTAAGGATGAGGAAACAATAATTAAGATAAGATAAAATATTGGTCAGTAATATGGCAAGCCAAGATCTTCTCCCTCCCAGCCCAGTGCTCTTTCCTCTCCACAGCGCCACCTCTGGCGGGGATGGAGCATTGATTTTTTTCATGCTTTTCACTGGGATTTTACTTCATTATGAAGGAGCATTTCACCAGTCTTCTCTTCGAAAACATGGAGGGGAAATCTCTCTGGCAAATCTCAAATCATATAGAAGGTGGCACTTTAAAAGCATACCTACATTGATCTGTAATTTCAAGGTCCCAACTTTGAGTTACTTTTAGAATCTGTAGATGGATGCCATCCAGCCAGGATGACTCATCCACATTTGGTTTGTCAATTTGTTTTCAAAGATCACATATATCTAGCATCCTTTGATCTTATCATCCCTTTAAATATGAAACAGGTAACGACCTTGAGACAGACTGAGGCAAAATATCTAGTTTCCTGGCTTTTGCCTTATTACCTTGGATATCCTCTCTCATTTCTGTGGTCAGGTGGTTTGCGTAATTCTCCACCTGATTCGTTTCCTTTGCTTCACTTATACAATTATATTAGGGTCTATAGATTGAATTGCATGCTATTTCTTTCTTTTTTTGGACACCTATAATTCCTAAATTGTACTTGAAGTACCACATTGTGTGGCTTTTCTTGTTTTATTTATATTTAAACTCTATTTATATTTTGTATGCATTTATTTTTTTTTTCCCATGCCTTTTAATATCTCTTATACTTTACCAGTTGGCAATAAAGGGCTCTTTCAAGCACACTCTTTTTTTTTCTTTCTTTTTTCCTCCAGGACCTAAATTTACTCCAGGCTTTAAAATGTTTCTAAAGAGCTTTAATACATTTTGTGAGTTATTTATTATTTTTGTAGTGTTTCTGTACTAATGATGTCATTTTTTTCACTGTTTCCTTTTCTAAAATTAAAAATCAGTGTGATTGATTTCTTTGGATTTCCCTCTACCACTAGGATGTGAGGTCGGATTTTGTTATATATGGCTCAGCCTCAGCTGATGTCTTTATATAAAGAGTCCTTTTCTCCCTCCCCACCCACCTCCTTCCTATTTATTCCAGAACTACCTGTCATAGGAAGCAGTTTTATGGCCTATCAAGTACACACAAGCAATATACATCTGTTGCACATGCACATACACATATATATATTTCATCCTGTCTTTTTTTCTTCTAGTTTGTATTAAGTAATCAAAAAGCCTTATTGTTAATGTTTGCTTTTGGTTATAATTTTTCAAATTAGTTTCATTGTCATAATTAATGGATTATTGTATCTCCCAGTTGTAACATTTTATTTCTAGGTATAGAATTTCCAGCTACAGGCACCCAATAAAATTAATATGGCCATGTATTTAACACCAGTGTGCTTTATCTTGTTTATCATTTCAAATCCTATATCTCTGTTCATTAGTTCTTCTCCTTCCTCAAGCACTCGAGTGTTTTCAGAAAGTCACTACTATTACTGTGGCTACTCTTGTCTTCTGTTCTGATTGCTACAGACTCATATATGGGCTCATAGCAATTGGTGCCCTAACTTGTACAGAATGACCCTTCAGGTCTTTACTAACCCATAGTCAGTCTGGTGTGAGGGAGAAACTGAATATTGAGGTTTGAGTTTCAGCTCTGCCACATGTGTTATTTAGGGAAGTGGTTCACTATCACCTGAACTGTTTCATCATAGGAAGGAATTGGAGAAGATTATAATTGGATTTTACAAAGCTCAGTTTTTTTAGTGCATTCCAAATATAGCCAAGCCTTTTCCTATATTCTTTCTAAAGTGATTATATATACATATACATATACATATACATATACATATACATATACATATACATATACATATACATATGATAAAAGAGTAATATGCTAATTAGACTGAACAGCCTTAAGACCTTCTGGATGTCATTCGAGACAACCTTCTGGAATGACCAGTGGGCGGGGGGGGGGGGCGGGGACAGTGAGCCTGTGCCACCAGTCCAGCCTTGGCGGTCCCAGCACCCCCCTTTCGGCAGAGACAGTGAGAGAGGCCATGGCATGGCCCGGTCCCAGTCCTGGCGTCACTCCTTCTGCAGAGGCCACGGGAAAGGCGGCACTGGGACTGGGCCCGCGCCACCACCAGTCCCAGTACTGGCGCTGCCCCTCCCAGAGAGGCTGCGGGAAACGGGGAGACACGGTCCCAGTCCCAGCACTGCCCCTTCCGCAGAGGCAGCTGCAGAGGCAGTGGCGCTGGTCCAGCCCTGGCACCACACCTTCTGCAGAGGCAGGGGGGCGGGGGGCAGTGGGGGGCGGGCAGTGCGGTCCCAGAGCCTCCACAGAGGCTGGACAGGGTACAACCACGGTGCCTAAACCTCCCACAGCCAGCATGGCCCCAGATCACACACCCCCAACCACCAGTGGGCAGGTGGGGGGGGGGGGCGGGACCAGCGCTAAGAAGCAGTGAGCCTGGCTTCTGGTTGAGCCACACTCCCCCCAACCGCCCCCCCCCCCCACCTCCCATCCCCCAGTGAGCACAGCGGAGGTGGCATGAGCCTCTTCCGCCTCCATGGCAGGCGGGTGGTAAGGAGCAAGGAGTCTTGGACTGTGAGAGCCCCAGACTATGTGAGGGATGTCTGAGTTCCAGCTTAGGCCTGATCCCGGGGGGTCCTGGTCTGCGAGAGGGCACAGGCCAGGCTGAGGGCCCCCTTCCCAGTGCATGGATTTTTTGTACACTGGGCCTCTAATATATATATATATATATATATATATATATATATATATATATATATATGTATATATATATATATATGCACACTGAGTGGCCAGATTTTTATGACCACCTGACGTTTGTAGGCAAATTAGCCATACACTACATCGTATGGGATATGGAAGCTGAAGGCCTGTTAGAACACCTTTGCTGTCTGCAGTTACCAAGATAAAACGTCTCCAATTCACACAGGAACACAAGGATTGGACAGTTGAGCATTGGAAAAAAGTCATGTTGTCCGATGAATCACGTTTCAAGTTGCATCATGCAGATGGCAGAGTGAGAATTTCGTGGAAATAGCATGAAAGCATGCACCCCACATGCATGAGTACAGCCCTTCAAGCTGGTGGGGGCAGTGTTATGGTTTGGAGCATGTTTTCCTGGCATGATTTGGGCCCTTTAATTTGTGTGGAACAACGTCTGAATAGCACAACATACCTAAGTATCGTTGCTAATCAAGTTCTTCCTATCATGTTGATGGCATATCCCAATGGAGATGGCTTCTTCCAACAAGACAATGCGCCATGCCACGGTGCTCATATTGTGCAGGAGTGGTTTCAAACACATGAGGGAGACTTTACCTTGCTTAGGTGGCCCCCATAATCACCAGATCTCAATCCAATTGAGCATTTGTGGGATGAAGTTAAAAGAGCCATCAGGCAGCTGGTTCCACAACCATCAAATCTCACAGAACTGGACAGTGCTATTCATCAGGCATGGTGTCAGATTCCTCGCATCACCTTTCAACATCTCGTGGAGTCAATGCCAAGAAGAATCGCCGCAGTATGGAAGGCAAAAGGTGGCCCAACGAAGTACTGATGGGGTGGTCATAATAATCTGGCCACTCAGTGTGTGTGTGTGTGTGTGTGTGTGTGTGTGTGTGTAGTAAAAACATAATATGCGCAGAAACCAGTTTGGCTCAGTGGATAGAGTGTCGGCCTGCGGACTCAAGGGTCCCAGGTTCGATTCCGGTCAAGGGCATGTACCTTGGTTGCGGGCACATCCCCAGTAGGGGGTGTGCAAGAGGCAGCTGATCGATGTTTCTCTCTCATTGATGTTTTTAACTCTCTATCCCTCTCTCTTCCTCTCTGTAAAAAATCAATTAAATATATTAAAAAAAAACCATAATATGCTAATTAGACCTGACAGCTGAACGACCTTCTGGATGCCATTCCGGACATCCTTTCCAATGAAACCACTGCAGCAGGGGCTGAGGCAGAGGCAGTTAGGGGCAATCAGGCAGGCAGAGTGGTTAGGGGTGATCAGGCAGGCAGGCAGGCAGAGGTGGTTAGGGGCAATCAGGCAGGCAGGTGAGCAGTTAGGGCAATCAGGCAGGCAGGTGAGCAGTTAGGGGCTATTAGGCAGGCAGGCAAGTGGTTAGGGGTGATCAGGCAGGCAGGCAGAGTGGTTAGGGGCAATCAGGCAGGCAGGCGAGTGGTCTACGGGGATCAGGCCTAAACCGGCAGTCGGACATCCCCTGAGGGGTCTCAGATTGCAAGAGGATGCAGGCCAGGCTGAGGGACCCCCCATTCTGTGCATGAATTTCGTGCACCAGGCCTCTAGTGTGTGTGTGTGTGTGTGTGTGTGTGTGTGTGTGTATATACATTACATATACATATACATATATATATATATATATATATATATATATATATACACACACACATATATATATATATCAAGAGGAATTTTAATTTATAATACATAATGGGTAATTAAAGAGTCCACCAGTTGTTTGGGTGGACTTAATCATATCACTAAATAGTGGCATCTAAATCATATGAGGGCAGAAATTAGGGTCTTATCTTTTGAGCAGTGACTTCTAATGGTTTTTGTTCCATAAGTCCTTTTGCCAATTCCAAAATGGTGGTGGATTAAGTGGAAGCTACACTGACATGCTCCCAGGTCCAAAATGGAATTACAACTAAAATACAGAAAAAGCATCCTAAATAATCAAATGAAGGATAGTTGGAGAGAACCCTAATAACTAAAGACAGAAAGTGGAGACCTCATAGAGATTGGTAGAAAGTGTGGAGGTATGAAAGGGCTGGCTGGGCTCCCATAGACAGCAGCTGAAGTTCCGGAGGGATATATCAGCTATCGGGTAGGAGGTTCCCACTGAGAACTCTGGGGTATAAACCCTAAGCTTCGCCTCCCATTCCAGAGCACCAAAACTAAGAAAGGTGCCCACACAACATCTGTCTGTGAGAAGCAGCAAGGCTGATGACTGCCAGGGAGAGACAGGTGGCCCCCACAATCACCAGATATCCCTCTCACAATCCGGGACCCCTAGAAGTGCGGGCACCCTCTTAAAGGGATAACACCCAAAATTTTGTGTGTAGCCACTTATTCTGGGCTCTGGCAGTAGAAGGGCAGAGTAGACTGGAGCTGTGTGAGCAGAAGCCAGGGTTGGGGGCTCTGAGGTTAGAGCTTAGTTTCCTGTGCAAAGTCATTGCCTCATACTGCAGAGGATATCTTTCTCATATAGACCTTTACCAGCCAGGCAGCTTTTGCCTAGGGCCGTGGTTGGCATACTGCGGCTCACGAGCCGCATGCGTCTCTTTGGCCCCTTGAGTGTGGCTCTTCCACAAAATACCACGGCCTGGGCGAGTCTATTTTGAAGTAGCGTTAGAAGAAGTTTAAGTTTAAAAAATTTGGCTCTCAAAAGAAATTTCAATCGTTGTACTGTTGATATTTGGCTCTGTTGACTAATGAGTTTGCTGACCACTGGCCTAGGGAGAAGCAATTGCTCTACCCTATTGGAAACCCCTTGCTCCAACCTGTGGAGTTTCTGAGGCCCATTAAGAGACTGAGAATAACAATCAGCCTGCAGGCAGAAGCAGTTGCTCCACCCTATTGGAAAACCTCTAGAATCCCCGTGTGGTCATTAGCCTGAGGCTATTCAAGACTGAATAACACTCATACTGTAGGCAGAGGCAGGTCTCTGGAGGCTTTGAGTCCTTGCATGATCTAATTTGGGGTTTGGGCTAGTAAAAGCATACCTTGATGCACATCTTGGTCCTTTCCAAAGACACCCTTCCCCATGCAGAGGGAGCTACAAGCTATGGATTGCTGATAGCTCCAAAAAGGGTATTAAGGGCCAGTGACAAACTGTCTGACCCTGTCCTGCACTAGAGATTGGTAATCATAGCAGAACTACCTAATAAATAGACACAAACCCAAACAGGCAGCCAACATGGGGACACAAAAAATCAAGCCCCAAATGAAAGAACAAGAGAATTATCCAGAAGAAGAGCTAAATAAAATGTAGATAAGAAAGTTATCAGATATAGAATTCAAAATAATATAGCAAGGATTCTCAAACAGCATGAGAAAATATATCACAACTATGAAAAAAATCCAGTCAGAAATGAAGAATGGCATAGCACTAATAGCACATTGGAAGGAACACACAGCAGATTAGGGAAAGCTGAGGATCGGGTCAGTGAATTAGAAGACAGGGTAAAAAAAAAAAAATCACTCAATCAGAAAACCATAAGGAAAAAAAAAACAATTAAAAAACAGGATAGCTTAAAGGAGCTGTGGGACAATATGAAACATAACAATATTTACATCATATTGTGTACCAGAAGGGAAAGAAAATGTGCAAGGGATAGTGAAACTTTTTGAAGAAATAATGGCAGAAAACTTCCCTAACCTGGTGAAGGAAAAAGTCACACATATTCAGGAGGCACAGAGAGTTGCAAGCAAGAAGAATCCAAACAGGCTCACACCCAGACGCATCATAATTAAAATGCCAAAAATTAAAGACAAAGAGAGAATATTAAAGTCAGCAAGAGAAAAGGAATTTGTTGCCTACAAAGGAGCCCCCATAAAGCTGTCAGCTGATTTCTCATTAAAAATTCACAGGCCAGAAGGGAATGGCATGAAGTATTCAAGATAATGAAAAGCAAGGATCTGAAACCTAAGATTACTATATCCAGGAAGGCTACTATTCAAAATAGATGGTGAAATACAGAGCTTCCCAGAAAAGAAAAAGGCTAAAGGAGTTTATCACCACCAAACCAGCACTGCAAGAAATGCTAAAGAGATTGCTGTAATGAGAAGAAATAGAGAAAGAAACATAGGCATAAATAATTAAAATGGCAATAAATAAGCACCTCTTAATAATAACCTTAAATGTAAATGGATTAAATGGTCCAATTAAAAGACATAGGCTACCTGAATGGATTAAGAAAACTTGACCCACATAAATGCTGTCTAACAAGAGACCCACCTCAGAACAAAAGATTCACACAGGATGAGAGTAAAGGGATGGGATTTTTTTTTCCATGCAAATGGAAACAAAAAAAAGATGATGTAGCAATACTCATATTTGACAAAATAGACTTCAAAATGAAGGCTGCCACAAGAGACAATAATGGTCACTACATAATACTAAAGGGATCGATCCAACAAGAGGACATAACCTTGGTAAACATATATGCACCCAATATAGGAGAACCTAAATATATTTAAAACTTTTGGAGGACTTTAAGAGAGAGATTGACAGCAATACAGTCAGAGTAGGGGGCCTTTAACACCCCACTGACTTCTCTGGATAGATCTTCCAGACAAAAAATTAACAAGGCAATAGTGACTCTAAATGACAGACTGGATCAGATGGATTTAGGTGACATTTATAGAACATTTCACCTGAAAGCTGCAGATTATACATTCTTCTCAAGTGCACATCAGTCATTCTCCAAGAGAGACCACATGTTAGGACACAAAACAAGTCTCTACAAGTTCAAGATTGAAATCATATCAGGCATCTTCTCAGATCACAATGGAATGAAATTAGAAATCAACTACAGTAAAAACACTCAAAAGCATTAATCACAAATGGAGGCTAAATGGCATGTTATTAAATCATATGAGGGCAAACTATAAAACTCCTAGAAGAAAATAGGCACTAAATCTTGGATATTTCTCATAACAATATTTTTTCTGATGTATCTCCTCAGGCAAGGGAAACAAAATAAAAAAATAAACACATGGGACTACATCAAACTAAAAAGTTTTTGCACAGCAAAGGAAACCATCACCCAAATGAAAAGACAACCTACTGAGTAGGAGGACATATTTGCCAGCATTCCTTCTAAGGGGTTAATATAAAAAATTCATAAAGAATTTTATAGCTCAAGATTAAAAACCAAACAATTCAATTAAAATATGGACACAGGACCCAAATAGATACATTCTAAATAAGACATACAGATGGCCACTACACATATGAAAAGATGCCCAATGTCACTAATCATCAGAGAAATGCAAATTAAAACTACAATGAGATATCACTTCACACCTTTCAGAATGGCTATAATCAATAAATCAACAAACAACAAGTGTTGGCAGGGATCTGGAGAAAAGAGAATACTTATGTACTGTTGGTGGGGATGAATATTGGTGCAGCCACCAAGGAAAACAGTATGGAGTTTCCTCAAAAAATTAAAAATGGAACTGCCTTATGACTTGGCAATTCCATATCTTAGCATATATCTGAGAAAAAATAAAACACTAATTCAAAAGAATATATGTACCTCTATGTTCATTGTAGCATTATTTATAACTAGAGGCCCAGTGCATGACATTCATGCACTGGAGGGGGAGGGGTCCCTCAGCCTTGCCTGTGCCTTCTCACAGTCTGGGACCCCTTAGGGGATGTCCGCCTGCAGGCTTAGGCCTGCTCCCTGAGTCATTAGTGCTGCTGCAGAGGCGGGAGAGGCTCCTGCCACCGCTGTTGCGCTTGTCTGGCTTCTGGCTGAGCGATGCTTCCCCTGTGGGAGCGCACTGACAACCAGAGGGCAGTTCCTGCATTGAGTGTCTTCCCCCTAGTGGTCAGTGCACGTCATAGCAACCGGTTCTGCTGTTCGGTAGATTTGCACATTTGAGTTTTATTATATAGGATAGCCTAGATATGGAAGCAGCCCAAGTGCCCATCAATAGATGAGTGGATTAAAAAATGGTGGTACATTTACACAATGGAATACTACTTGACCATAAAAAAGAATAAAATCTTACCATTAGCAACAGCATGGATGACCTAGAGCAGTGGTTGGCAAACCGCGGCTTGCGAGCCACATGCGGCTCTTTGGCCCATTGAGTGTGGCTCTTCCACAAAATACCACGTGCGGGCGCGCACGTACAGTGCGATTGAAACTTCATGGCCCATGCGCAGAAGTCGGTTTTCAGCCTGGGCGAGTCTATTTTGAAGAAGTGGCGTTAGAACACTCAAGGGGCCAAAGAGCCGCATGTGGCTCGCCAGCCGCGGTTTGCTGACC
The DNA here is from genome assembly GCF_951640355.1 of Cnephaeus nilssonii. Taxonomy (NCBI): domain Eukaryota; kingdom Metazoa; phylum Chordata; class Mammalia; order Chiroptera; family Vespertilionidae; genus Cnephaeus; species Cnephaeus nilssonii. Next base: position 60,636,497 of record NC_137074.1, read on the forward strand.
ACTGACCTAGAGGGTATTATGCTAAGGGAAATAAGTCAGAGAGAAACAAATACCATGTGATTTTACCGATATGTGGAATCTAAAGCACCAAGTAAATGAAGGCTGAGACCAGACTGATGATTGTCAGAGGGGAAAGAGTTCGGGGGGTTGGGTCAAAAAGTTGAAGAAATTGAGAAATACAAACTGCAGTTATAAAACAGCAACGGGGTGTAAAGTATAGCATAGGGAATATAGTCAATAATATTATAATAACTATGTATGGTGCCAGATGGGTACTTGAAACATTGGGGGATCACATTATAAAGTATATAATTGTCTAACCACTATGCTGTACACCTGAAACTAATACAAAATAATATTGAATGTAAACTGTAATTGAAAAATAAGATTTAAAAAGTCATATAAAGGCAATATAGTTATCTATAGGAAAACCTAGTATCGTTTCCACTGATTTTTATATTGATTTCAGTCAAACAATCTGCCTGCAATGTGTATGACTGTCCAACAAAAGGAGTGGACAGGTGGGAATATGAATGTTTTATGAAATCTATCATGACTTTATGGCTTTTTCAAGAGGTAGTCATAACAATAATAAATAATATTTTCTCTGGTTCTATCTGCAGATTTAGGATATCTCTAATCTCCCTCTAATCCCTGTGACTAGAAGGTCCCAGGGCAGATATGCCTTTATAGATTTTATTTTATATAATATTCCAGAGTGATCATTGAGACTCAACGAGGATTATAGTCTTAAGGATTCTATGGCTTAGTTTGGACTCAATAAGAATGAGGTCAGGGATTGGTTTGTGAGCATGGTGGAAGAAGTCACAGGGCCTGTTCTTTACCTGCTTCCTACTTTCATTCTCCTCACTATAATACATTATCCTATTCATTGTTCCTATCCGTGGTCTCTAATTCATTTCTGTTCAGACCTCTTCAGTTGTTCCTTCTGATTAATGTTTGACCCATACATGTTCCAGTAAATAATTACCTTTTTGAAATAGACTAAATAATCCCTGATGAACATAGATACTAAAATTCTCAATAAAATATTAACAAAATGGATCCAGCAATACATTAAAAAGATCATGTACATTATCAAAAGGGATTTATTCCAAGGGTAATTTATTCATATTGCATCAACCCAAATTGGAAACAAAGAAGTAAAACTCATTATTTGCAGATGATATGATACTGTACATAAAAAACCCTAAAGAGTCCACCAAAAAGCTACTAGAACTGATCAATGAATTTAGTAAAGTAGCAGGATACAAAATAAATACCAGAAATCAGTTGCATTTTTATACACCAATAATGAACCATTAGAAAGGGAAACAAAGAAAACAATCCCATTCATAATTTCTTTAAAAAAAACAAATACCTAGGAATAGATTTAAACCAAGGATGTGAAAGACCTTATTTGAAAAATTATAAGATATTGAAGGAAGAAATTGATGAAGATACAAATAAGTGGAAGCATATACTATGTTCATGGATAGGAAGAATTAACATCATTAATATGTCCAACTACCCAAAGCAATCTATAGATTCAACATAATTCCTATCAAGATAAAAAAAAAAATTAGAACAAATATTCCTAAAATTTACATGGAACTACAAAAGACCCTTCATAGCCACAGCAATCTTGAGAAAGAATAACAAAATTGGAGGAATCATGCTACCTGATATCAAACTATACTACCAGGCTAACAAGAGCATGCTACTGGTATAAAAACGGACATATATATCAATGGAACAGAATAGAAAGCCTAGAAATAAACGCATGCCTTTATAGTTAATATTTGTCCAAGGAAGTACTAGTAAAAACATATGATGGGGTAAAGTCATCTATTCAATAAATAGTGTTGGGAAAATTGGACAGATATGTGGAAAAATTAAACTAAACCAACTTTTTACACCACACACAAGATTAAACTCAAAATGGATTAAAGAACTAAATGTTAAACTTGGGAGAAACCAAGATGGCAGCATAGGTAAACACCTGAACTTGCTGCCTTGCACAACCACTTCAAAACTACAACTAAAAGACAAAACGGACATCATCCAGAACAACAGGAAGGCTGGCTGAGTGGAAATTCTACAACTAGAAGGGAAGAGAAAAGCACACTGAGACTCAGAGGAGGTGTGGAAGTAATGTGTGGAGGTACGGAGGTGTGCACACGGAAAGGGCTGGCAACTGGGTATGCTATTGTCTTTTTCACTCGGGAGGGAAACACAAGCTCCTGACTGCTCTGTACTCCAGTTCTGGGTGAGACTCTGGGGACCCAGACTCATACGGGGCGGGGGGGTTGGGGAGGGGGAACTGGACTGTCTGGCATCGGACCAGAACAAGAGGGCGGCTTTTTCTCAGAGGTGCTTGCAGCAATTACCGCAGGACACTGAGACCCAGGGGCCTCTTAGGGCAGGGCTGAAGGTCATCCATTGCTATTTGCTCTGCCCTGTTGATTCTCTGAAAACCTGCCCTCCCAATTTACAACCCCATCCCAGCTGTGCACAGAGGCTTTTGCATATGAATAGCCTGGCCCTTTTCAATCTAAAATTACCTAACAAACTGCAGCTGGGTCAGAGAGCCCCAGAACTTCCAAAAAAAGGCCCAAGTCTCCACAGCAGCTTGCATTGCTTCTTCACAGCTGGACCTCATCTGTGCACCTCCAAAGCCAAACAAAGAAGAGGAATCTGCAGATCTCTCCATAGCTCCTGCTGGGTGGCCTCAGGCAGAGGCTAAATTAGCACCTCCTTGGAGATCCAAGAGCCAGTGTACCCAGTGGTCAGAGTAGGACCATCAAGATTACAACTCCTCAGATCCATAAGGGACACACTCAGGGGGCAGACACAGTGAGCACCAAAGCCCCACTGAAGCAAGTCCTGCCCCATAAGGGTGTCTCCAGCACAGAAGTTCTCCCATGGTAGACACAGCTGATCCTCACAGCCAGTTGGCCTGGAGGTCAATTCCTCCCAGTGATACCAACAACAATCAAGGCTTAACTACAATAAGACTGTGCACACAGCCCACAAAGGGGTGCACCAAGAGTGTCCACCTCAGGTAATTGGGGAGGCTGAGCCACTGGGCCCTATAGGACACCTAGCACACAAAACCACTCTATCAACACAGGGAAGCAGCCAAAATGTGAAGACAAAGAAACAGGTCACAAATGACAGAAATGGAGGAAAACAAACTACTGGATATAGAGTTCAAAACCACAGTTATAAGGTTTTTCAATAATTTTCTAGAAACTGCCGATAAATTTAGTGAGTCCCTCTAGGATATGAAAAAGGACCAACTAGAAATTAAGCATACACTGACTGAAATAAAGAATAATATACAGAGATCCAACAGCGAACTAAAGGATTGCAAGAATCAAGTCAAAGATTTGAAATACAAAGAAGCAAAAAACACCCAACCGGAAAAGAAAAAAAAAAAAGAATAAAAAAATATGAAGATAGTATAAGAAACCTCTGGGACAACTTCAAATGTACCAACATCTGAATTAAGGGGGTGCCAGAAGAAGAGAGAGAACAAGATATTGAAAACCTATTTGAAGAAATAATGACAGAAAACTTCCCCTACCTGGTAAAAGAAATAGACTTACAAGTCCAGGAAGTGCACATAACCCCAAACAAAAGGAATCCAAAGAGGACCACACCAAGACACGTCATAATTAAAGTGCCAAGAGCAAAAGACAAAGAGAGAATATTAACCCTTTGCACTCAGATGTCGAATGTGACTCGACGCGGTTAGCAGTAGAATAAAGGAATCGAAAAAAGCAAGCGAGTGCAAAGGGTTAAAAGCAGCAAGTGAAAAAAACAGTTACTTACCTACAAGGGAGTACCCATATGAATGTCAGCTGATTTCTCAACAGAAACTATGCAGGCCAGAAGGGAGTGGCAAGAAATATTCAAAGTGATGAATAACAAGAACCTACAACCAAGATTACTCTATCCAGCAAAGCTATCATTCAGAATTGAAGGTCAGATAAAGAGCTTCACAGATAAGAAAAAGCTAAAGGAGTTCCTCACCGCCAAACCAGTATTATATGAAATGCTGAAGGGTATTCTGTAAGAAGAGGAAGAAGAAGAAAAAGGTAAAGATAAAAATTATGAACAACAAATACATATCTATCAACAAGTGAATCTAAAAGTCAAGAGAATTAAAAATCTGATGAACAGAATAAACTGGTGAATATAATAGAATCAGAGGCATAGAAATGGAGTGTACTGACAATTCTTGGGGGGAAGTAGGTGTGGGGGTGTGGGAAGAGACTGGACAAAAATCATACACCTATGGATGAGGACAGTGTGGGGGTAAGGACAGAGTGTGGAGTGGGAACTGGGTGGAGGGGAGTTATGGGAGGGGGAAAGAGGAACAACTGTAATAATCTGAACAATAAAGATTTATTTAAAAAAATAAATGTTACACTTGAAACTATAAAAATCCTAGAAGAAAACACAGCCAGTAAAACCTCTGACATTTCTTGTAGCAATATTTTTTTCTGATGTATCTCCTCTGCTAAGGGAAACAAGAGAAAAAACAAATGTGACTACATCAAACTAAACAAAGGAAAGGAAATCCTCAACAAAAGGAAAAGACAACATGTGGGAGAACATATTCACAGATACATCTGATAAGGGGTTAATACCCAAAATTTATAAAGAACTTATAAAACTCAATACCAAAAACAAAAAACAATACAATTAAGTGGGCACAAGCCCTGCATAGACACTTCTTCAAAGAGGACATACAAATGGCTAATAGACATATGAAAAGATGCTCAACATCACCACTCATCATAGAAATACAAATTGAACCACAATGAGTTATCACCTCACAACTGTCAGAATGCCTATCACCAACAAATCAACAAACAAGTGTTGGTGAGGATGTGGAGAAAAGGGAATCTTGTGTACTGTGGGTGGGAATGCAGATTAGTGCGGCCACTATGGAAAGCATTATGGAGTTACCTAAAAAAATTAAAATGGAACTGCCTTTTGACCCAGTAATCCCACTTCTAGAAATATATCCAAAGAAGCCTGAGACACGAATTCAAAAGAATATATGCACCTCTATGTTCATTGCAATGTTATTACAAGTAGAGGCCCAGTGCACGAAATTCATGCACAGGTAGGGTCCCTAGCAGCTGCAGGCTGCTGGCTGAGGCCTGCCTTTCCCAGCTGCCGGTTGCTGACCAGGGCCTCCCTTTGTTCCTCACCTCCCCCTGGTGGTCAGCACACGTCATAGTGAGCGATCAAACTTCCGGTCAGTTGATCTCCTGAGGGGACACTTTGCATATTAGGCTTTTATATATATAGATAGCCAAGATTTGGAAGCAGCCCATGTTCATCAGTAGATGAGTTGATAAAAAAAGCTGTACATTTCCCTAATGGAATACTCAGTACATTTACACAATGGAATATTATTCAGCCTTAGAAATGAAGGAAATCTTACCATTTGCAACAGCATGGATGGATCTGTAAAGCATTATGCTAAGTGAAATAAGCCAGTCAGAGAAAGACATGCACCATGTGATTTCACTTCTATTTAGAATATTAACCCTTTGCACTCGCTTGCTTTTTTCTCAAGCTGCTACCGATGCTAACCGTGTTGAGTCACACTCGACATCCGAGTGCAAAAGGTTAACAAGCAAAATGAACTAACAAGCAAAACAGAGACAGACTTATAGATAGAGAGCAGGCTGACAGCTATTGGAGGGTGGTAGTTGGAGGGCTGGGTGAGGGGGGTGGAGGGATTCAGCAAAAGGAAAATGAGAAAAACACATTGACATGGACAGTAGTGTGTTAAGTGTTGGGGGAAGGTGACTGGGAGGGTATCCTATCAAATAAAAGAGTAATATGCAAATTGACCATCACTCCAAGACACAAGATGACCACCCCAATGTGGTTAAAGATGGCTGCCCCCATGTGGACACAAGATGGCCACCACAAGATGGCCTGCAGGCGAGGGCATTTGTGGGCAGTTAGGGGGAACCAGGCCTGCAGGGGAGGGCAGTTGGGGGGACCTGGCCTGCAGGGGAAGGCAGTTGCAATGGACAAGGCCTGCAGGGGAGGGCAGTTCGGGGGGACCAGGCCTGCAGGGAAGGGCATTTGAGAGGGACCAGGCCTGCAGGGAAGGGCAGTTGGGGGGACCAGGCCTGCAGGGGAAGGCAGTTGGCGGGGGGGCAGGCCTACACGGGAGGGCAGTTGGGGGTGATCAGGCCTGGAGGGGAGGACAGTTAGGGGTGACTAGACTGACAGGGGAGGGCAGTTAGGGGTGACCAGGCCAGCAGGAGAGGGCAGTTAGGGGCAATCGGGCCTGCCAGGGAGCAGTTAGACGTCGATCAGGCTGGCAGGGGAGTGGTTAGGGGGTGATCAGGCTGGCTGGCAGAAGCGGTTAGGGGCAATCAGGCAGAGGCAGGCAAGCAGTTGGGAGCCAGCATTCCTGTATTGTGAGAGGGATGTCCGACCTCCTGTTTAGGCCTGATCGGGATCGGGCCTAAACGGGCGGTGAGACATTCCTCAAGGGGTCCCAGATTGGAGAGGGTGCAGGCTGGGCTGAGGGACACCCCCCCTCCTGCATGAATATCGTGCACTGGGCCTCTAGTAGGGGGTATAAATGGTGATGGAAAGAGACTTGACTTGAGGTGGTGAACACACAATGCAAGGTGCAGATTATGTATTGTGAAATTGTACACCTGAAACTTGGATACTTTTGTTAACCAGTGTCACCCCAATAAATTTAATCAAACAGAAATAGGCCAAATGACTTCTACTCAAATGTTTTGTGATTAGAGCAAATGTTGTCTTCGTCTTTCAAAATTCTGTTTTCAAAACAGTTCACTTCTTTATTAAAGTGCTCTTCCTTTCCAAATGGGAGGTGCTATTCAATGGCTATAATTTTCAGTGATGCATGATATGTAAGTTCTAGAGTGCTTCTATACATAATAGTGCCCATGGTTAACAATACTGTATTGTGCTCTTAAAAAGTGCATCAAGAGGGTGTATCTCATGTTAAATATTCTTACCATGTAGCAAAACAAAACACCAAAGAGGCATGAGGGAATTTTTGGAGGCAATGGGTAAGTTTTGTTGTTGTTGTCTTTGTTTTAGCAACAAAACATACTTTATTTTTATTTTTTAAAATTTTATTTTATTGTTTAAAGCATTACATGTAGAATTACATATATCTTCTTTTTCCCCCATTGACCTCTCCCCAGCCACTCCCATCCCCCAGCACATGCCCTCACCCCCCTAGTGTCTGTGTCTATTGGTTATGCTTACGTATATACATGCATACCAGTCCTTTGGTTGATCTCTTACCCACCTCCCAAACCCCTCTCCTGCCTTCCCACTGAAGTTTGACAGTCTGTTTGATGCTTCTTTCTCTCTCTCTCTCTCTCTCTCTCTCTATTTTTGTTCATCAGTTTATGATGTTCATTATATTCCACAAATGAGTGAGATCATGTGATATTTATTTTTCTCTTACTGGCTTATTTTGTGTAGCATAATGCTCTCCAGGTCCATTCATGCTGTTGCGAATGATAAGAGTTTTTTTCTTTTTTACAGCAGCATAGTATTCCATTGTGTAGATGTATAACAGCTTTTTGATCCATTCATCTGCTGATGGGCACTTAGGCTGTTTCCAAATCTTAGCTCTTGTAAATTGTGCTGCTGTGAACATAGGGGTGCATATGTCCTTTCTGATTGGTGTTTCTGGTTGTTTGGGCGTATATTCCTAGAAGTGGGATTAACTGGGTCATATGGGAGTTCCATTTTTATTTTTTGAGGAAACTCCATACTGTTTTCCACAGTGGCTGCACCAGTCTGCATTCCCACCAGCAATGCACGAGGGTTCCTTTTTCTCCGCTTCCTCACCAGCACTTGTCGTTTGTTGATTTGTTGATGATAGCCATTCTGACAGGTGTGAGATGGTATCTCATTGTTGTTTTGATTTGCATCTCTAGGATGATTAGTGACTTAGAGTATTACCTTGATTATGTTGGTTCATTAGGTATATGTATAGGTCCAAACACGTCACATTGCCTACATTAAATGTGTGGAGTTATTTGCATGTCACTGTTTCTTCAATAACACTTTTAAAAAGCAACAAGACAAAAGTGCTCTGTTCCCCAAACTGCCAACAACTTCCAAGCACCCAGAAGACTAAAGCATGGCTTTATGGAGCCGGGTCAGAGAGCATTTCATTCACATCAGAATTATAGCTTTGATCCCCCATAGTGCTGCCCCCCAATCCCCCATCCTTGTACTTAGGTTTATTCAAGTTTTAGAACCTGAACCTTTCTTCTTTTAGTGGTGAATTTCTTCCTATAAAACTTTTCAGTTACTCATGCAAATAGGCCCTCCTAGAACATCAGGCATCCCTTCTAGAAAGCAGTAATATGATTGGGTATTTTAAAATGATGTCTGATATAAAATAAGAGCTTGGATTTTGTCTTTATAGATGAGAGGAGATAGTGCAATTTTCTGTATTGTCTTTGGTATCTATTTAGAAATTCACTCTTCATCCTCTTGTGAGAACAGGGTTAGCAATGGTCTCACCACATTGGCCTCTTAAAACCAGCATAGAATTCTAATAGCACAAGACCAGTCTACTGGGAATGAATAACAGATTGTGGCCAGAGGCTTCGCGATATCTGAAAGTTAGGAAGGCTGAACTCCAACGAAGGACTCTGCAAAGTGGGGCTGTACCATTTTAAAGTAATAATAAAAATAAAATGACAGTAATAATAAAATACTCAGTAATTTAAATGTATGAACTCTTAAGTATTAATTATCTTATTAGTACAGGTGAAGAAAAGGAGGTATAGAGAAGTTTATGATGTCTAATGTAACACAGCTAAAGATATAGCAGAGCTGGGTTTTGAACTGAGGTAGTCTGGCTCCAGAGTCAACTCATTTAACCATTATTCTTCAGTGCTTCAGAATAAAGAATGGAATTCCTACAGGAATAATTTTGTTAAGAAATAAGGACTACCTACCTATCTTTCCAATAATTTCCACACATGAAATCATGACCTACTAATGAAGATTCCCAAAGGCCTTCGCTTAAAACTTTTTGGATTTTTATTCATGCCTCTACATGGCTTTTCTGTACCAGATTAACCCACTCATCTACTCTGGTAGGGAATCTGGCTTAAATGAGCTCCATTGAAGCCTTGTGCCGAGATGGGTAGGTGAGAAGGATGGCAATAATGACAGCGATGATAGTGGTGATTGTGACGCTGCTGAAGTTGGTGCCATGTCACTCTATAGCCCCCACCACGCAAGGCAGGGGCCCTTTACAGAACAAAGCTCTGCAGCTTTTTAATACAAGGGCTTCAGCTTTTAATACCAACAGAGAGAGCAGAGAGAATATGTGACGTGTGTGTGTGTGTGTGTGTGTGTGTGTGTGTGTGTGTGTGTATGAGAGAATTTATATATCTCTACCTCTACCTCTACCTCTACCTCTACCTCTACCATCTCTATCTCTAGCTCTCTATAATCTTTTGAGTAAATAGGGTCAGTCTTCCAGACTGCATTCAGCCTAGCTGATTTCTTTTTTTCTGATAGAGCCAAGGAATTACCTAAAAATTTCCATTCATAGTAAAAAGGCATTTTAGATGATATTGTGAAAAACGTATCCCCCTTTTTATGTATACCATATTGTAGGGGGAAATAGCAAAATACAGGGTTTTTTTTGGGGGGGGCAGTGTTTAGTTCTAATTAAATTATATGTATTATTTGGTTTAGGATGTAAAATTTTCAGAAGTGGAAATGAGTGCATGAAGTTGAAAACTTGGATACTAATGCCAGAATTATGTCATATGTAAAATAGGGCTATTACTATTACCTACCGCCCAGGCTTGTTATGAATATTAAATGAGATACATCATTTGAAAAACTGTGGTGCATGGTATACAGTTAGCTCTCATAATCATTAAACACGTGCATCCTTTTGGTACAGCATTCATTTAGTAGTATATTCTTTTCTAAATTTACAATTTGTGATCCTTGATTTTGAAGAATGTTGCTAACACCAATTCCTCTCCATTAATTCCACAAAAGAGACTGATGTGTAACCTTTCCTTGCTTTCCCACATATAGATGTGCTTGTTTGTTTACCGTCTTGTCGATGTTTATTCAGTTCTGCTTCTTAGATTCCGTGTTTCCCAAGCCGCTTGCTTTGAAAGGCTTCCCTTTCCTAGATCTTTGTAAACAAGAGTTACCTGTCAGTGTTTTGTTTTGTTTTTTTTTCTCCAGCCATCCACACCTCTGCCACTCTATTTAAAGTTTGGGTTCAGTGGATTTTTGAAGGCTGACTTCCTCCTCCTGACTTATATAGGTCCCTCTCCACCTTATTGTGCAGCTGCTGCACAGGAATTGCTGTCATTCTCTATACATGTCCTCACTGGCAGAACTCTGTGCCTGCGAGCATCACTTCCAGGCTGGTACCCCCGCCTTGCAGACAAAGCACCTACACATTAGAACAGTCCGAAAGTAGGTACCACGTGGAATAAGTGAACTCCATGATCCTTGGAAGGCCAAGTTGTGCTTGATAGTAGAAAGATGCTTTTTTTCTTTTGGCTGAAATTCTTTTTTTCTTTTTTTTTGGTAACAGCTTTTGATAGATTTTCTGCTGGGGACTTGGCTGGCTGCTTCCTCTCAGGCTAGGGTGACATTCTATTTATCCCTCAGGTAAATCTTTAATAATGATGCCTTATTCTCCAGCCAGCCTCCAGGACTGTCGCCTACAAATGTATTTTCCCCCTTAACATCTCTTCTCATATTCAAATGAGTTTTTACCTTACCTTGCATTTCATAAAGAGGACTTGATTTACCAAGAAGCAGAGTTTTCTACCTCTGGACAGACTATTGGACACAAGTGATATTTTTGACAATTTTGAAAATGAGAAACATCCCCTTGTTAGCTAAGCAGTTGTTCCTAGATATTATATCTATTTCACTATTGCACCAGATATATTGCTATTCAAGAACTTTTAAAGGTGTTAATTGGTTAGATATGACCACTATTTAAAAATAGGGTAGCCCTAACCAGTTTGGCTCAGTGGATAGAACGTCAGCCTGCAGACTGAAGGGTTCCACGTTCGATTCTGGTCAAGGGCATGTGCCTTGGTTGTGGGCACATCCCCAGTATGGGGTGTGCAGGAGGCAGCTGATCAATGTTTTTCTCTCATCTATGTTTCTAACTCTATCCCTCTCCCTTCATCTCTGTAAAAAAATCAATAAAATATATTTAAAAATAATAAAAATAGGATAAAATATGTTTAGGAGTAACCTATGAAACCCTATGGTTATAGTTCTCAAAGTGTGGTCCCTGGAACAGTTGCAAAAACATCATCATCTGGAACCTATTACAAATGCTAAGTATCAGGCTCTAATAATAATAATAAGATGTAGGAGGAAAGTCCTGATAGTGCCATTTATCTGGTTTAACAAGCCTTCAAGGTGATTGTAATAAAGACTAAAGTTTGAAAATCACTGACTGCCCTTCAGAATGAGACACGACGAGACTGTAACTAGTTCATGGTGGTGGTGCTAAGTGAAGACTGCCCAATGCTAGATGTTGTATACGTGCTAGAAAATGTGAAAGAAAGTCAGTGTGGAATAGTATTTTTCCTTTTTTATTGCATAGTCCAGATATTGGAAAGACATCCATCTGATAGAAATGGTGTATATTCCTCTACCACAGAAAATTTGAGATAAAAGTAACACTATTTGCTGTACCCTTCCCCCTCAATAAAATATACCTCAGGTTGAATACAATAGGAGTATGTGTCTCACAGTCCAAGGGAGTTTCAGATCAACAGGCAACTCCTGATCCTCACAGTCATGCAGGACCCAGGCTGCTGATATTTCTGAAAGTCTTAATACATGACTCAGAAGTTTGCCATAGAGGTTGTATCTGTCCATCTAAAACAATAAAAGCATAATATGCTAATTAGACTGGACAGCTGAAGGACCTTCCGGACGTCCTTCCAGACAACCTTATGGATGAAGCCGGGGCTGCGAGGGCCGAGCCCCTTGCACGAATTTCGTGCATCAGGCCTCTAGTACAAAATAGGAATGAACAAGCAAAGGGCTATTTCATGGTGAATCTTGGAAATGCTACATGTCGCTTCCGATCATATTCTATCAAGTAGAACTAAATCACATGGTTACTCCTCAGTGCAATGAATACTGGGAAATCTGTGTTCCGGGAAGAGGAAGAAATACACTCTGGAAAATAGCAGTTTCTCAGAAAGTATCTGTTTTTCATACATCTTCTTTGATATTCTCATTAGAAAACTTTATTTTCAAGTTATCCTATATAATAAGAACGTAATATGCAAGTAAACTGAACCACGGGATGACCAGTCAACAGGGGGCGGTGCCGGCAAGCAGGCAGCACTAGGCCAGCCAAAGCACATGCCAGTGGGCAGAGGGAGGGAACAGCAATGGGGGGAGGGGCAGCGACCAGCAGTGGCAGAGGGGCGATTGGGGGAGGGGGGCCTGGCACTGTCCCCTGATGGGCCCATCCGGTCACCTCCCACAGAGGGAGGCCAGGCAGCAACAGCGGGGTGATGGGGGCGGTGCCATCCCCTGATCGACTGGCCTGGTCACCTATCGCTGAGGGAGGCCAGACTGCAGCTTAAGCCATCAGAAGGACATCCCCTGAGGACTCCTGGACTGTGAGACGATGCAGGCCAGGCTGAGGAACCCCTCCCGCACCCCAGTGCACAAATTTTCGTGCACTGGGCCTCTAGTAGTCATTTAAGAAGTTTAGGCAAAATAGTTCTCATTCTGTTACCTGCATGATTGTGCAAGTGACTTAGTGGCTCTCTTGTTCTCATACAGGAGCATAGTGGTGACTATCCAAAGTTGGACATGTGCCACCGAGTTGGTAGTTGACTCTCTATACTTCTGTAATTTGGATCCCTGGTCCCTGATACTTGAACATTAAACTGAGTCAGTATGTACCATATATGGAAACTCATTTCTAGGTATCACCTTAAACCTTGAAACTCATTTCTAGGTGTCAGGGATAAAAATACTCATAAATCTTAAATTTGATAAACTATAAACATTGGAATAGGAATTAGGAGACCTGGAGAGCTTTGTGTTCATCAAAAAGGTACCTGGCATTTCTAAGTAGGAATTCCATTCTTTGTAAAATAGTGGGGTTAGACCAGATTATTCTATTTGTTCCTTTTAATGCTAAACTGTTGTAGCATTTCATTTTCTGTGCCTGAAATTATTTGTCAACAAACATTTACTGAGTGCCAATCATGTCTAAGATATTTCACTAAGTGCTAGACCAAACAGTGGACCCAATCTCTGTCCTTAGGGAGATCATGGTTTATTTGTGAAGGCAATAAATACATTAGAAGATAAGTATTAAGCAGTGTAGTACCTAAATTGACTTATGTATTTGAAGCATTAATTCAGTAAACTAGAAAAATCAGGATACTGAAGAAATTGATGATATCTATTAGGGAAAATCTTGGCATTACTTTTGTTTCTGTCCATATTTCAAATATCCTTTTCTTACTCAAAGTGATCCATTCATATAAGTCATTGGTGTGTGTAAGATATAAATCTAATGTTCTTTATCTCAAAACACTTTTATATTAAATAATTTTTCAACAAAACCTGCAATCCCATTATAAAAGAAATCAACCCTAAGCTAACTTAAATGGAGCTCAGCTACTCCATTTGGGCTAATTTTAACTGGCTATATGAGAAAAGAAATTTTGGAAGAAATCCAAATAGGATTTATAGAGATTCATATTGTATCAGATTTTTCTGTTTTATATGGATGTTGATATGTTCTCAGTAGAAATTTATAACTGCAATAGAAAACTGAATAAATATTGATTATTTTTTAGTTACCCAAACTAATTGACACATAAAACTTTGTAAATCCTTTTACATGAGGATGGGTGTAAATTAAAAACTAATTAAAGCAGAGGCTTACAAAGACACCACCTCCAATGCAATGGGTTATACACTTTTTTTTTTTTAATTTGTATATTAGGAAGATAACTCTTGGTCTTCCCACCCAAAGCTCCTGCCAAACTAGCAAATCCTAGACATAAAAATTATTTCAACTGCTAAAAGCCAATTTATATATGTTGTCTTTTTTTAAAAGATAAGTAGAGTTATTTTAGCAAAGTATTATTAATTTTTTTTAACTCAAGGAAAAGTGTAATGCAGAGACAACAGGACTGATTAGCCTAATATCTGTAATCTCGATACTTAACTGTTAACAAGCCTTTTATCTTTAAAGACACTGAACATCTGGTATCTGATCACTGACACCTATTAGTTACAGTGAGTGGTTTCCTCTTACCTTTCTAAACAATCTGATAGATAAACCTCCAGGAATCCTACAAAACTGGGCCCTTAGTTGACCAAATGAGTGGCTGTCTCTCTTTTTCAATCTAAATTGAAAAGTGGACTCTGGCAAAATAAGACAATGTACAGTGGAAAGGATATTCCAGCTGCAGCCCCACTGGTAACATCAGTGTGGCCTCATGATCTCTCCCCAGTTCACTCCCCAAACAGCTACCCAAGTGATTTTTCTAAAACTCACATTCATCTCTTTCACCTTCTTTTGGAAAAATGCTGAGTAGATTGGAGGATGAAGTCAATGCCACAGGGTTCTTGGTCCTCTTCCAGCCTCTTTCCTGGGCACTTTTTCACACCCCTTAAATGTAGTGGCAATGAGGATCTTCCATTTCTTCCTGCTCCGTAATTTCAGTCTTGAAGTCCTTATGTTCCTTCTGTTTGGGTGACAAATTTATTTAGTCTTCAAGACTTACCTCAATAGTACAACTGGCCTCCACATAGCCTCCAAGGCCAACCAATGCTTTGTGCATTAATTTGGTAAGCATTCACTGAGCTGTTGCTCTATGCCAGCAAAGTTCTACACATTGGATAGTTTGTAGTGAAAGAGCCTCCTGTTTTCTTTGTGCAGCTCACTGTAAAAGGTAGGAAGATAGATGACAATGAATAAGTAAGCAAATGAGTAACATACTTTCAGATAGAAATAGGAATGATGAAGAAAATCAAACAGGTGATGAATGTTCCTATTGGACTCGGCCTGTGGTTCTGCTAGAGTCCCCACATTGAGCTCTCCTGGAATTCGGCAGTTGTGTGCTATTGATCTTAGTCTCCATGTCTTCCCTGCCCCATTTCCAACATGGTGACTAACACCTTGGCCACACTGAATATATCTGGGTGAGTGAATGAATGAATGGTTAATATCTTCAATTTTTATGTTATAAATTTTCCTCCAAAAAATGAAGGGATTGAAGAAATGAGTACAAAGGCCCCACACCTCTGGGAATTTAAAAGTAGATATTCTACATTGTCTGATGTATTATTCATTTATAAGTTTTACTTTTTTGTTTAATTCATTTATTTCTTAATTCATTTGTTTTAAAATTATTTTAAATGAATTTATTGGGGTGACATTGGTTAATAAAATTATAGAGGTTTAATTTTCAGAGGAGGTGTTATTTTGATATTTATTGCACAGAGTCCTAAGTCAGAACTAAAGTTTGCATGATCTTTAAAATACTTAAAAATATGGCAGCTGAAAAGGTGTAATATGATGATATTTTGGGGACTATAACTGAGTTATCTTACCAGAGTCTCTGGTATTGCCTATTTTCATTTAAAACCTATTTGTGAAAATTTTTTGAATGTTCTAAGGACTCATTTTTTTTCAAATACTGAATTAACTAGAAATTACAATTCATATTCAATGGCAATATTAAAGCCTTAACATATTTTAAATTAAATTGATTCTATTCACTTTAAGATCAAATTCAATTAAAATGAAATAACTGGGTAATGTTACTTTAATAAGGATGTATTAAATCACATTCTCTCATGAAAATATTTTATACATTTAAATACAAAGTGCAAAACAGAAGAGATAAGAAAATTATAGCAGAAATTAATTAACTGAAAACAGAAAAATAGTTTGAAAAATCTTTGGATAAAATCAACTAACAAACAAATGTCTGGAAATTTTAATAAAAATAGAAAAAATATGCAGCATATGAATGATCAAGGGCTCTAAGTACTGAGAAGAGGGAGATCAATAATATTTGTTTTGTAAAATCCATCTAGATACACTTGAAATCATAATAAATTAGGTATTTCTTAGGGCATTGTAATGATAAAAATTCACTTTAACATTGAGAAATACTGAAAAAATTAAAATGCTGAAGAATTATCTCTTAAAATGTTTTGCTATGTATGGTTTTGAAGGCAGCTTATACAGAAATGCTCAGGTGAAGTTAATTCTCATAGTAACTTTAAAAGCACAGAAAAATAAAGTTAATAGGTAAAAGAAATAACTACTGTTGTGGAGTAATATAATCATGATACCAATATTTTATAAAATAGCAAAAAAAGTTTTACCAAGATACAAAAATTCTAAATAAGTAATGAATAACATTCATAAATATATAAAGAGAAGACAAATAGAAGAATTTATCCTGGGAATGTATAATCTAATATAAAAAAAATTCTTAAATCTTATTGGTGGTTAAAAGATAAAACTGTATTTACCTCATCATATCTTAAAATGATATTTAATATCATTTAGAGCATATTGTTGTTAAACACTTAAACTTTATTACAAGTTAAGGAAAATCAATGAATAACATCATGCTTAATGATGAAAATATACAAGCATTTTTATTAAATGAGAAACAAGGTGAAGATGTTTGCTGTGAGAAATATTGTGTGATGTATTCTAGTAAAATTTAGCTAATAAAATAAAATATGAGTTTAGAGCTGCTGAGGAGACAAAATGATCTCTATTTACATAAGAATAAACACATGAAAAACTCAAGAGAATCAAACACTATAAAAACATCATTTAGAACTAATAAACATTTTTAGATATTTGGCTACTCACATAAAGTGAATACTTAAAAATTAATATGTTCCCCATATAACAAAACATAGGTAAAACATATAAAGAAAAATAAAATATACTTTTAATTATGGCAACAGACTTGAGTGAGGATGAGCATTATCCTACCTAATAATAGAGTAATATGCAAATTGACCACACCTTCACTACACCTAAGCCACGCCCACCACCAAGCCACGCCCACCAGCCAATCAGGAGAAAAATATGCAAATAAACCCAACCAAGATGGCTACAGCCACCGAGAGCGGGAGGAAGGCTTGGGTTTCTGCGGTAACAAAAGAAGCCATCCTGTTGCCGGCCTAAGCCTCCACTCAAGGCTACCAAGTTTCAATTATAGAAGGTGAATTAACTCCAACAGAAATTGCTGCTGGCCGCGGAGCAAGCAGCAGGCTTGGCTTTGCTCCAGGCTACAAAGTTTCAATTGTAGAAGGTAAATAAATTCCAGATACCAGGGCCTCCGCTTGGGTCACCAGGGGGCGTGGCCGGCCTGCAAACCACCACAGGCCCCTCGCTCAGGCCGCCCCACGCCCCAAGGGAACCCCCACCCTTCAGGGAAAACCAGTCAGCCCCCACCCATGCACCAGGCCTCTATCCTATCTAATAAAAGAGTAATATGCAGATTGACCATCACTGCAACACACAATATAGCTGCCCCCATGTGGACACAAGATGGCCACCACAAGATGGCAAGCAGTGGAGGGCAGTTGGGAGGCACCAGGTCTGCAAGGGAGGACAGTTGAGAGGGACCAGGCCTGCAAGGGAGGGCAGTTGGAGGCGATCAACCCTGCAGGGGAGGGCAGTTAGGGGTGACCAGGCTGGCAGAGGAGAGAAGTTGGGGGCAAACAGGCTGGCAGGGGAGCAGTTAGGCATCAATCAGGCTGGCAGGGGAGTGGTTAGGGGGTTATCAGGCTGGCAGGCAGAAGCAGTTAGGGACAATTGGGAAGGCAGGCAGGTGATCAGTTGGGAGCCAGAATTCCTTGATTGTGAGAGGGATGTCCGACTGCCCGTTTAGGCCTGATCTGGGATTGGGCCTAAATGGGCAGTCGGACATCCCTCGAGGGGTCCCAGATTGGAGAGGGTGCAGGCTGGGCTGAGGGACACGCCCCCCCCTCTGTGCATGAATTTCGTGCACTGGGCCTTTAGTTTACATGAAAGAATTATAAACTACAGTGTAAGACATAACTGGAGATGTAATTTTCCCGTGAATATGGTAAATATGTTAGTTCTTTTCAACTTACTGTGCACATCTTATGCCTTTTCCAACCAAATTCAAAAATAATTTCTCAAACTTTTCACAATTATTCTAAAGTTAATTAGGTGGTTGAAAATAATAAAAGATAATAATATCTAAGACTCACATAGTACTTAATCTGTCACGGGCAATCTTCTAAGCTGTATGTGTGTTTACTCATTTACTCTTCACAAAATCTCTATGAGATAAAGACTTTCATAAATCCTCTTTTGCAGTTGAGCATTCAATGATTTACCCAAGATTACATAACTGACATGAACCAATGGGCAAAAGAAAGATCATTTAAACTGAGTACGTTTTTCAAGGATTGTTGGGTGACAATTTGAAAAAAGTGAAGTTAGTTTCTAGAGGCCCGGTGCACGAAATTCGTGCACAGGGGAGAGGGGTGTCCCTCAGCCCAGCCTGTACCCTCTCCAATCTAGAACCCCTCTAGGGATGTCCAACTGTCCGTTAAATGGGCAGTCAGACATCCCTCTCACAATCTAGGAATGCTGGCTCCCAACTGCTCACCTGCCTGTCTGCCTGATTGCCCCTAAACCGCTTCTGCCTGCCAGCCTGATCACCCCCTAACCACTCCCCTGCTGGCTTGATCGATGCCTAACTCATCCCCTGCCAGCCTGATTGCCCCTAATTGCCCTCCCCTGCCAACCTGGTTGCCCCTAACTCTCCTCCCCTGCCAACCTGGTCTCCCCTAACTGTCCTCCCCTGCAGTCCTGGTCACCCCAAACTACCCTCCCCTGCTGGCCCAGTCACCCTCAACTGCCCTCCCCTGCCGGCCTGGTCCCCCACCAACTGCCCTCCCCTGCAGGCCTTGTCCATTGCAACTGCCTCCCCTGAAGTCCAGGTCCCCCCAACTGTCCTCCCTTGCAGGCATGGTTGCCCCCAACTGCCCTCCCCTACCGGCCCGGTCACTGCCAACTGCCCTCCCCTGCCAACCCAGTCACGCCTAACTTCCCTCCCCTGCAAGCCTGGTCCCCCCCAACTGCCCTCCCCTGCAGACCTTGTCCCTCCCAACTGCCCTCCCCTTCAGGCCTGGTCCCCCCCAACTGCCCTCCCCTGCAAGCCTTATCCCTCCTAACTGCCCTCCCCTACTGGCCTGGTCCCCCCCAACTGCCCTCCCCCGCAGGCCCGCTCGCTCTCAACTGTCCTCCTCTTCTGGCCTGGTCGCCCTAACTGCCCTCCCTTGCAGGCCTGGTTCCCCCCAACTTCCCGCCCCTGCTGGCCTGATCACCCACAACTGCCCTCCCCTGCTGGCCATCTTGTCTTCGCCATCTTGTGTCCACATGGGGTGGCCATCTTTGACCACATGGGGGCGGCCATCTTGTGTATTGGAATGATGGTCAATTTGCATATTACCCCTTTATTATATAGGATAAACTTCAAGTGAAGTTGGATTTTAAACATTAAAAAAATACATGATGGGAAAAATACTGTCTTTCATGAAATGGAAAGATTTCCAAAGCAATAAAAATAGGGAAAAAAGTCAAAGTAGAAAAAATTATTTATTATAATCATAAAATATAAAGTCACTCAGAATTTAAAAATAAAAAATTTGAATATTATATATATATACTAGAGGCCCAGTGCATGGGATTCATGCACTGGTGTGGGGTGTGGCCTGTGGGAATCAACCCGCTGTGGGAGCAACCTCTCATCCAGGTCAGCCAAGCGGCTATAGACCCACCCTCTGAGCAGCTGCTCCCCCTGTGGAAATGCACTGACCACCAGGGGGCATCTCCTGCATTGTGCGTCTGCCCCCTGGTGGTCAGTTTGCATCATTTATTCTGGTCATTCCACTGTTCGGTTGCTGGGCTTTTATTAAATAGGATCCCCTGTAGCAAAAAATAAAAGGAAAAAATGAATAGACTTAGAATATGAAATATAGACAGATAATAGCAATGTTAAAATTTACTGTTAAATAAAATTGAATAAATGAACTTACTAAATTAGTAATGATTAAAGTAAATGTTTTAGTGCTCATAGCATAGTGTACTAGTAGTAGTGTAACAGTTTAAGCATGGATTTTGGAGCCATCTGCCACCAATTTTTTCACTGGGTAAACTTAAGCAAAATTCCTTAAATTTTCTGTCTCATTATTCTTCTAATGTGAACGATATAAAATCAAAGCCATTGCCCTGTTCTACCTTTTAGTACTATCTCACATCCCTATTCAGACTCAGCATGTAGCTATGCTTGGTCATAATTCTCTTTAATTTGAGATGTAAAAGTATCCCAAAACATTGTACTGATAATTTGGAGACCTGACCATAAATCCTAATCACCTGGTGACTAGTTGAGTACATGGGTAGATTATCTCAACTTCTGTATTAGATTGGATTGCATTTCATTGGTGGTGACTTGGCAACTGCTGTAAGAGAATGGGATGGGGGGGGCAAGGAAAAAGCCAGGAAAGGTAGTTCCAGACTTTAACACATGCTTTATCTTCCAGTGATGAATGCCAACAAGAATTGTTGCTATCACCAACTATGAAGAGGTAACATGGCTCCCAGCCAGTGTTGCTCAATGATTGAGCATTGGCCTAGGAACCCGGAGGAGGGGAGTGTGTGTAAGAGTTGATTTCAAAGTCTGTCTCCTTTGACAAACTGTTCTCCAGGTGTGGTCTTCCATCAAATTACTTAAATCTTCAGATCCTTTGTTTCATAAGAAGGGCCTGCTAACACCTGCTCTGCAGCACCTTCAGTGTTGCTGTGTGGAGGAAGGGATATAAAAATAGGTGGCAAAGAAGAGTATGAATGTATGATTTGTCCTCACTTCCTTATTCTTTCATGTCATACATCCTGTCTTTGCTAAACAAGCAAATAAACAGGCCACCGGAACTCAGTTTCTAAAGCAGTTAATCTTTGTTACTTTTTTTTTTCTTTTCCAAAAGCCATGTTCCTCAGCTTCATCCTTGTTGTGCATATTTTCCCTCTTGCAATGTTTGCTCCCTCCTGCCAGTCATACACACAAACTATGGAGCAAAGACCTGTAGGTTTCCCTCTTGTCTTTCTTCAGAGGGAAAGATCAGGAATAAAAGCTTTGATGCTTTTGGAATATCTACATTGGGAACTCATTACTATTATTGCTCAGTTCTCTAAGCAACAATATGTTCTGGAAGAGGAATATATTCTATGCGTTATAGAATTAGAGGAGCATAATTATGAGGTAAAATGTAAACTATTGCTAAACTGCATATTTGTAAATTATTGATCCATAGTGTCCAGTTGCATCCCTAAATAGTGTGCATACTGTCTTTATTTGGTTTTCTGATCCTATATAACCAAAGGCTAATATGCAAATTGTCCCCTTGGGAGTTCGACCAACTGGGAGTTTGACTGCCTGCTATGACGTGTTCTGACCACCAGAGGGCTACGTAGAATGAAGGAAGGCCCCAGCTGGCAGCCAGCAGCCAGCAGCCAGCAGCCAGCTGAAGGAAGGCCCCGATTGGCCCTGATCGCCAGCCAGGCCTAGGGACCCTACCCATGCACAAATTTTGTGCACTGGGCCTCTAGTATAATGATAACTGTCCCTAGACTTAAACTGAATTCAGGAATTTTTTAATGTATACAGTAGGTCCTCGGGTTATGTCGGAGATCCGTTCTTACGGCGTGATGTAATGTGATTTTCGCCATAAGTCGGAACCCATCTACATAAGCACCTATGTCACTCACGTGGAGCACATACACAGCAGTAATGGAGTGAAACAGTAAAAAAAATATTAAAAGAAAGATAACAATTCCTGACCTTTACTTGTGGTAAATAAATAATAAAAAACATAAAGCACATATGTACATACATCAAAATGACGGAACTGTTTTGTTTTTTTTAAATAAATAAATGAGAGATGGTGATGCAACCACGAAATAATGTACGTTGAGTCCGACGTAACCCAAGGATTGCCTGTACACCTCACAAAGTTTCTCTTTTGCTAGATTTCCTACAGACACAAGTGCCTCCAGGCTGACTGTCAGCTCCGATGATTGTGCAGGCTGAGCTGAGGCCCATGATCTCTTGTGTATCTTAACAGTGTGGTTGCTCCTGGAGCAGAATGATTGGCAGACAGCAATTCCTGAATGACTGCAACTAGGACCTCTGAACATCTGTTGAACAGGGATAGTGTATCATTACACCAGAATGTATTTAATAACTGCTTCAAGGTTCTCTCTTGATTTCCCAGGATAATCACTGAAAATATTGGATAAAATTGGTCCATAAGTAGGACTCCATCCGTTCTCCTAAAGCAAACCATGTTATCCTTAGAAATGAATATCTAATACAAGTCTATTATACTTACTAAGGAATTACTTAATCGGGTTTTAATGTGAAGATGAAGATCTTCAGATATTTTTGTTCACCTGTTTCTATTGTTAAGTAACCAAAGTATCCTTTTTGGTTTCGGAAAGGGATCACTGATCATTTTTTACAATATCTTTTTAGAACTACACTAGCAACAATTGCACACATGTCAGTTTTAGTAAGAAACTTGGGAATTACATTTTCTCTCCTTTCCTTTTGAAGGCATTAAATACCGAAGAAGAAACATGTTGGGATACTCCCACGAGTAGGTGCTACACCTTGTTGCACCACCCTAGCAGACAGAGCAATGTCACCCTTCCTTTTGACTCTGATCTCAGTGACTTCCCCAAATCTGAGGTGCTGGACAAGGTTTTTACTTTAAAGCCATGTTCCCTCATTTCAGATCTCATAAGGTTGATCCTACAGGAGGGGTCTTTAAGCATCGTTAATGCCTCTCCTAAAGATTATAAAAAAATATGTCAATCAAAAGTAAATCCGTGGGCTTTGTGTTAAAATTCAGAGTTTGGTGTGACCAGAAAGATGGTGTGCTAGTGGATTTCTGTAGTTCACGTTAACAATGGGTTTTAGCACACTTATTTTCAGAAATGGGTTGTATAGGCATTTCCATGACATTTTGGAAAACTTTGAGCAAGGCTTTTCAGTTTTATTTAGCCTTATGGATAGGCTTCCATTGTTGGCAACTCAGACACAACTGCCTGGAGCTAGTACAGAAAGTTCCCGCTGGGTTGGTGATTTAGGAGGCCAGTGTGGGTTTGGAGGTTCTGTTCAGATGAAGCGTGAAGTCTCTTCATTCTTGATTTTATTCATTATCAACCTGCATCTTCATCCTGAACTCTGCATTCTAACTTCCATGTCCCCAGCTATAACATCTGGCATCCAAATGCAGAATTTCCAACTAAGAGACATTGCAGTCTAGGACTTACCAATGATACCAAGGTTCTGCATAGAGAGAAAACGCTTTCCAGCTCAGAAGCTCTCCAAGCAGCAGTAGGCTGACCCTTGCATGTCACACACAGATCCACACACATTCTTTAGAGTCAATTTATCCGAGATCTTAGAACCTCTTAAAGTTTAATGCAGTTAATTTTTCTCTGCCAGTCTGCAGGCATCTGTGGGCAATTTTATTGATATGGCTGGATCCCACATTGAGCTTTGGAATGTACACTTCCCATTTTACAAATGTAAACACAGGCAATGCAATTTCTGAAAAAATATAGATCTTATGGAGTGTCTATTGAAATAGAAACATTTTATTTGTTTCATTTTTGAAAATTTCAAAACATATGAAGGACCTGGAATTCCAGTCCAGTTAAGATTTTGCAAGACCTATATCATATACAATTCAAAACTATTGTTTTAAATCATCCATTAAGCTTTTTCAAAGTTAAAAAAAGTGTGATAGCAATTCCATGTCTCATAAGATTTATTTTTGAGGCAAAGATTTACAGGTTTTCCAAAGAAATGGGCAAAAGTTCTAAATCTTATTTTCCTGACATGTTAGGAGACAAGGAATGTGATCATTGACTAATGAAAGGCGGATGGTGGTAGCCAAGGGGTCTGGGCAATAACCGTCCATCCCACTTAGCCTATGTGACAGATATGGCATAGATGGTCAAATCTTCCCCTAGTATTTCTTCCTAACCCAGAATCAAGTAAGGGTGAATTTCTTCTAGTTCTATTAAAAATAAAGTAAAATAAAAGGGGAAAAGGAGGGGGGAAATGTATCAGATGAGACCCTGAGAGTTTACACTTCTCCCAGTTTTTCTGAATTACTTCATAGTTAGGAAGAAGATTCATAGACAGACTTTTATTTTTAATTGAATTTGTTAGGGTGATATTGGTTTACAAAACCATACAGGTTTCAAGTGCACAAATGAACAAAACATCATCTGCACACTGCATTGTGTGCCCACTGCCGCAAGCAAAGTCTCTTTCCTCCCCATTTATCCCTCCTTTGCCCAACTCTACTACTCCCACCCCTCCTTTCCCTCTGGCTATCACCACACTGTGGTCTGTGTCTATGTGTGATATATATAAAGAAGGTGAAGGGATTAAACAAAACACACACACACACACACACACACACACACACACACACACACACACACGGATGAAAGAAGGTGAAGGGAATATATCCAGCCATCTGTTTCTGTTTTGGTTCCTCAAGTTTATTTTGTTCATGCAGACTGGTGCAGACACTCTGGAAAACAGTATGAAGTTTCCTCAAAAATTTAAAAACGGAACTGCCTTTTGACCCATTGATCCCACTTCTGGGAATATAGCTGAAGCAACCTCAAAAACACTAATTCAAAAGAATATTTACACCTCTATGTTCATTGCAGCATTATTTACAATAGCCAAAATCTGGAAACAGCCCAAGTGCCCATCAGTAGGTAAGTGGATAATAAAGCTGTGGTATATTTACACAATGGAATACTACTCAGCCATGAAAAAGAAGAAAACAGCTTTTGCGACAGACAGCATGGATGGACAAGGACCTGGAGGGTATTGTGCTAAGTGAAGTAAGCCAGTCAGAGAAAGACAAATACCATGTGATCTCACTTACACATGGAATCTAATGAACATAGACAAGTTTTCAATAGACTTCACTTTCCCCATACCTCTATCCAGAATGGGTGAGATATTATAAAGGGGAGATAACTCGCTTCAAGAACTAGATGTTTTCCTTTCATGTAAACACTTGTATTGAGTGTTTGTTTGAAGTCTCCTCCTGTATATTTGTAGTTTTTGAGACAAACCCTTCTCAGTGTATTGTTTCTACTGCATTGCATTATGAGAATAGGAATTATCCTTGTGCTTTCTCACTCCGCACTGAAGTGCCCCCACAATGGTAGTTATGAAAAGAGTTACTTAGTATTTTCTTTGATGGAGTAACCCAAGGGGAGCCCTGGGTAAGCATTGCTTGACTTTGTTATTTTCAAACCCTTAGGCAAAAAGCCCTTTGTTTCAACATTTAGGCAAGACCTTACTGAATGTGGAGTATATAATAGAAATCCCTATTTGTCAATTCAGATGACATTCACCAAGAGAAAATATTGGAATACTTTAATCTGTCTCAAGGTATTTAAGCAAGGTACATACACTTTAGTGACACTTTATATTTCTTCCTCCTCAGAGAAATCTGGGGTCCAATAAATAAATCCTGAGTGGAGATCTGAATCCCTTTTCAAGGAAAATGCATTTGGGGAGGTGGAGGAATTATACAGGGAAGAAAAGGGTACATGGAAAACCGCTTCTTTCTGTATGTGTTTCCTGATTTTTCAATCTGGTTAAATCCTTTCTTCTCTTATACACGGTGCTTGTACTGTTTGCACATGCTCATCCCTCTGCTTAGAGTGCACCCCCTTCTCTTCATTTGGTAACTTCCCCATCTCTTGTAGGTCTCTCCTTTGGTTAGAGAAACCCTCCCTCACCCTATACCATTTAATTTATTTCCTCCTATGCTGTTCCCTCTCATTTCATGGTGTTCTTTTCCTTTGTAACACTTAGGAATGTGTGTGATTTCACATTTCTCTGTGTGCTTATTGGTTTGACACCTTTTTTAAAAAAACACACACAAAAAAACAGAAGGTCTGGTTCTGAGGCCAGGACCATTCCCTTCTACCCTTCCTTATCTCTAGTGCACAGCACAGGCTCAACTCCTGTTTAAATAATAATATTCAGCCCTAACTGGTTTGGCTCAATAGATAGAGCATCGGCCTACGGACTGAAGGGTCCCAGGTTCGATTCCGGTCAAGGGCATGTACCTTGGTTGCGGGCACATCCCCAGTAGGGGGTGTGCAAGAGGCAGCTGATTGATGTTTCTAATTCTCTATTCCTCTCCCTTCCTCTCTGTAAAAAATCAATAAAATATATTTTAAAAAATAATATTCAATATTTATAACAAGTAATATAAAATATTATTTATAGCAAATAATATGTGATATTATTTATAAGGACTAAGATGTAATATACCTTTATTGTTTGAATTGAAAACTAATATATAAAATAAGCTGCCTACATCTATCATTTTTTAAAAGTTAATATAATGACTACTATAATAGAAAGAAGATATAAAGAAAAAGTAGTTGCAAGAAAATATCATGTATTTTAAAATGTAAATGCTCAGGCATGATTTCATGAGAAGAGGTAATACAGTTAGCAGGTGTGTGCATGTACTCCTGCCATCACTCGGCCATGGTCACGGCACATGGAGAAGGATGCAACATGTTATTTTGTTGACTCAAGGGTCACAGCACATCCATTCATGATGCTATTTTCCAAAATAGTGACCACATATTGGTAAGTTCTCAACCATGTAGTATAAAAAATTTCTTGGGTTAATATAATATTTGTACTCAGAGAATTCAGTATTTATTAAAACTGTGTATATCATTCTTTTTTAAAAAATCCTCACCTGAAGATATTTTTCCATTGCTTTTTAGAAAGGGTAAAAGAGAGAAAGGGTGGGGGGAGGGAAGAAGCAAGAGAGAAAGAGATAGAGATAGAGAGAGAGAGAGAGAGAGAGAGAGAGAGAGAGAGAGAGTGAGAGAGAGAGAGAGAGAAGACATCTATTGGTTGTCTCCCACATGAGCCCCCACCAAGGCCAGGGATCTAACCTGCAATGCTTACTCTAACCACTGAGCACATCAGTAGGGCAAAACTGTGTATATCATTCTGTTTTTTTTTTTTTAATTTCTTTATTGATTAAGGTATCACATATTTGTCCTCATCCCCCCATTCCCATCCCACACCCCTCCCCACACATGCCCCCACCCCCGTGTTGTCCTTAACCGCTGGTTAGGCTCATATGCTTGCACACAAGTCCTTTGGTTGATCTATCCCCTTTACCCCCACCCTCCCCCACCCTCCCTCTGAGGCCCGACAGTCTGATCCATGCCTCCTTGTTTCTGGGTCTGTTCTTGTTCATCCGTCTATGTTGTTCATTATTTCCCCTAGATGAGTGAGATCATGTGCTATTAGAAATACACTTATAAGAACCGAAAATGAGACAAGCAATAATGGTTATGGTGACAGGCAAATGAATCAGTCTGTAGTGAGTTTCTTTCTGAGCCAACAGTCCTTTTGAGACACAATTTCAATGTCCAACAGTTCCTTATGTGTACATGTCAGCACTGACATTACAGTTGTGGCTGATGTGGCCTTCCCATACTAGCAGTTAGCAGCTGTGCATCACTGCAGGTTGCCCAGGACCAAACCAGAGAGAGTCGGACCTGCATTACCACCATTTGTCCACCATCCAGAACTGTATATCACTCTTTAAGCAATGTATACTATATATAAATAGAATTTAACCTCAAATAATTATAAACCAGCTTTTCATCCTTATGGATGTGCAATGGGATATTTAAAATTCAGGCAAGATTGGGGCAGTTATTCTTTGGTGAGACTATCCTGAATGTCCTGTATCTCTAGATACTGTCCAATAAATACCAGGAGTTTCCGTAATTATTGTGACAACCAAAACCACCCCAGCTAGATTACAAAGCCCTCCAACACATCAGCACTTTTAACCTCTGGCTACACCTATCCTAGATTCTCCGAATCTGTTAAATGAACGAATGTACTTATATCTGTTTTGTTTCTTTTTGGCTTATTTACATCTTCCCTTTTGAAGGACTTCTGCCTCTATACCTAGAATTGCAGCCTGATTATGGAAAATACTCAATGATTATTTACTTGAACAAAAACGTGAATAATTAGCCCTAGTCAGTGTAGCTCAGTGGTTGGAGCATTGGTCTGTGGACTGAAGGGTCTAGGATTTGATTCTGGTCACAGACATATACCTCGGTTGCAGGCTCAATCCTCCTCTCTGGTTGGGGCACTTGCAACCCATTGATATTTCTCTCTCTGTGTCTCTCCCCCTTCCTTCCACTCTGTCTAAGAATCAATGGGAAACCTACCCTCAGGTGAGGATTAACAACAACAACAACAACAACAAAAATGTGAATAATTAAATTTTCTAAGTAGAGAGAATAATTGTCAGACTCCCTCTTTGCTGTTCCTCTGCATTACCACCATTTGTCCACCATCAGAACTACTCTTTTCTGTCTGCTTCAGGACATTCTAATTAAATATATATATATATTTTATATAGGAAGGAAGAGGGAGATAGAAACATCAATGATGCGAAATAATCACAGATCGGCTGCCCCCTACTGGGGATTGAACCCGCAACCTCAACCCAGTCATGTGCCCAGACTAGGAATCGAACCTTGACCTCCTGATTCAAAGGTCAATGCTCAACCATTGGGTAACACTGGCTGGGCAGGGCATTCTAATTTTTAATTCCCTTAGCATCCATCGAAGACAATGGTGAGGTGAAATGTTACCAGATTTTTGTCTGACCCATTGTTGTTGTTCCTATTCTAATCTACCATATGCTGATGAGTCACTAATTTCATTTAAAAACCTGGAGGTCAAATTTTATGAAGAAATCTACCAGGGAGGTCTCAGATCTTTCTCATGTTTGTTTTCTTCCTATTATTGAACACTTTTTTTTCATATTTGAACACTATTCTCTTTCATATAATGATTTTCTTGTGAGCGGAAGCAAACACACAGCACAAATTTCCTGGGAAATATTGCGAGTGATGGTAATAACAATAATAGAGTCACAGAAGAAAGTTTTAATTTTTTTGGGGGGGGGATTTTTTTTCTGTATCTATACTGATGCCATGTTATAATTTATTATGATAGGATGTTGATTAGTATTTTAAAGTGACATTTTGAAAGGAATTCAAGTATTTCTTGCTTGTGCCAAGTCACTAGGTTAGGAGTGCGAAAGCTTATACTTCTTATTGACTTTAGGAACTGCTCCGTCTCAAGCTAGACAGTTAACTTATTTCATGCAAATTATCTTTCTCTTGTGAGGTTAAATTAATGCTTGTAAGCAGTGCAGAGAATGAGCTATTTCAATAGAAGATGTTTCAGAAATGCAAAATGTTATTGTTACAATTTGTGCTTATGTAGATACATCTTTACTTTCAGTGCCGGGCCACGATTGTTCAGGGATGGCTAAATCTCAGACTGAACGTTTAGATAATGAGACCAGGTATTTTCACAGTTTCTTGCATCTGAGAATCTCAATATATGCAGCCCCAATGCAAATGCAAATGGGATAGCAAATATATAAATATATATAGTCAGTCACCTAATTTGCAGCGGGAGTCATTGGCAGATGGTGAGGACAAAACCGCTCGTTTTATTCTCTCTCTGGCTACCTGGTGAGAAGAGTCCCAATTCCATAAAGCCTTAAACATGCAATATTAAGACAACAAGTTAAATACACTTAAATCAGGTTGATTTTACAATTTAGGATGTTTCATACCCATGAAAATAGTGAAAGTTGATTTCTTCTTCTCCAGTCCCCTTAGAGCACCTGCTACCTTTATCGCTTGTCATTTATCATGGCACTTAATCATATCTCCCTTGTGTTGTTGCCTGTTTTATGGGCATATATCTTGTCTTTCTAATTAGATTACAAACTCCTGAGAGATAATGATAATCCTTTCTTAAAAAAAAATAGAAAAGAAAGAAAACACATTCTTCTTACTATACAGCTTGCTTTTGGCCCATAGTAGAAAATCCATATATTATTCTTATATAACATCCTATACAATAAAAGCCCAGCAACTGAGACAGCGGAACAACCAGAACGACCAGAGACCAGAATGACTTCTGCCCCTCACCAGGCCGGCCCTGCCCCCCAGCGAGGATCCCCACCCTGAACTGGGGCCCCCATCAGGGCAGACCAGCCCGGCCCCCACCTATGCACCAGGCCTCTATCCTATATAATAAAAGGGTAATATGCAAATTAACCCTAACAGCTGAACGACCAGAATGACCACTCAACCAGTCACTATGAGGCACACTAACCACCACTCGGTCCCTTTCCCCAGTTGGCAGGCTCCGATTGCCCAATGGTGAACAGGGACCTGGGGGTGGGTGGCTGTGGGGGGCAGGGCCAGCTGCGGGCAGTCAGGGAAGATGGCCCTGATCACAGGCCAGGCCTAGGGACCGTACCCACACTTGGATTTTGTGCACTGGGCCTCTAGTAAAATAATAAAAATAAAAATGTTATGTTGAACAGTATTGTCGCTGGTTTTCACAGCAGAATTTTAGCAATTCCCATTTGAATAAAATCATCATCTATATCATTTTCCTTTACCATACCCTACTCTGCAAAATGCCCAGTGAAACATGGATTTCAATGAATAATTGAAATCACACCCAGTCACTTCAGATTATGCTAAAGTTTCAACCCTGGTATTCTTTATTAATTTGAGAGGATGTTATATTTCAGGAGAGACATGTTTTTGGAAATTGCTTTTCACCACCTTCCTCTTCCACACTGGACTCTGACATACCTAAGCCAGATGTTCTATATTCTTTTATCAACAGAATTCCCTTATAGAGGGAATATTCTCAAAATATTGGAACTAATATAGTGTTGACTGCTATACCCCTAAATTGTTTATGTATATACATATACAGTAGAACCTCCTCCCCCTTATCCATGATTTCTCTTTCTAGGGTTTCAGTTACCTGTGGTGAGCCGTGATCTGAAGATATTAAATGCAAATCCTAGAAATAAACAATTCATAAGTTTGCAATTGCACACCGCTCTGAGTAGCATGATGAAATCTTGGGCCATCCTTCTCCTGAATTGAATTATCATGTTGTCCCTCTGTACACTTGCCATCAGTTAGTTACTGTGGCAGTAACACAGGATAATGTTCAAGTAACCCTTATTTACTTGAAAATGGCTCCCAAATGCAATAGTAGTGATGTTGGCAATTTGGATATGCCAAATAGAAGCCTTAAAATGCTTTCTTTAAGTGAAAAGGTGGAAGTTAACCATTTAATAATGGAAGAAAGAAAAGCATATGTTCAGGTTACTAAGATCTATGGTAAGAACAAATCTATCCATGAGACTATAAAGATGAAAAAAGAAATTCATGCTAATTTTGCTGTCGCACCTCAAACAGCAAACAATACAACCACAGTGCCTGCTACATGCTTAGTTAAGGTGGAAAAGTCATTAAATGTGTGTGTGTGTGTGTGTGTGTGTGTGTGTGTGTGTGTGTGTGTAAGACATAAACAGAAAGGATAATTGAGGGCAATATGTTTTGCTGGAAAGCACTGAGCCTGTACTGAGACTTTAGCAGGGGATCCCCTGAAACTAGCGACCACTGTTACAGAACTTTTATTACAATACTAGAGGCTTGGTGCATGTGCACTGGTGGGGTCCCTCAGCCTGGCCTGCACCCTCTTGCAATCCGGGACCCCTTGGGGGTTATCACACTGCCAGTTTTGGCCCGATCTGACTGCGGAGATTGGGCTGAAATGGGCAGTCCGATATCCCCAAGGGATGTAGGCATGCGCAAAGCCACAGGTGGCTGGGAAGGAGTCCGAGCTGGGGCCGGGTGCCATGCCACTCCTGCTCATCCAGGCCCCCACTGCGCCTGCCACCTGCCGCCACTGCTGGGTAATGCTGCTGAGGAGGTGGGAGAGGCTGGTGCTACCTTAGCTGCACTCGCCAGCCATGAGCCTGGCTTCTGGCTGAATGGTGCTCTGGCTGTGGGAGCACACTGACCACCAGGGGACAGCTCCTGCATTGAGCATTTGCCCCTGGTGGTCAGCGTGCATCATAACGACTGGTCGACTGGTCGTTTGGTCCCTTAGGCATATATATATATATATATATATATATATATATATATATATATATATATAGAATAGAGGTCTGGTACACGGATTTGTACACTGTTGGGGTCCGGCCGGCCCACCCTGATGGTAGGGGGAGGGGCCCTGGAAGGTTGGCCAGCCAGGGGGGAGGGGCCGTGGATGGTTGGCTGGCTAGGCCCAACTCCGATTGGGGTGGGAGGGTTGGGGGCTGGTCCAGCTGGGGGGAGGGGCCGCAGGAGGTTGGGAGGGGCCAATTGGGGCCCTGATCGGGTTGGTTGGCCCTCGCAGTGTGTGTCATAGCGACCAGTCATTCTGGTCGTTCCAGTCACTCCGTCGTTCTAGTCGCTTGGCTTTTATATATATAGATATTGTCATTATTGTTCTATTTTATCACCAGTTATTGCTATAAAATTCTTACTGCACATAATGTATAAATTAAACTTTATCATAGGTATATAGAGGGGTGGGCAAAAGTAGGTTTACAGTTATGAGTACATGAAGCACAGTTTATACATGTATTATTTTTATTAATTATTTTATTATTTTCCATACAAACAACTATAAACCTACTTTTTCCCACCCTGTATGTACAGAAAAAAGCATGGTATATTTAGAGTTTAGTACTATCTGCTATTTTAGACATCTCTTGGGAGTCTTGGAACATATCCCCAGGGATAACGGAGAACTACAGTATATGATACTAACATTTTCCCACAGGTAACATTGTTAAACCAAAAGAGTAAAAATCTAGGGCTTTAAAAAAACAACAGCCCTAGCTGGTTTGGCTCAGTGGATAGAGAGTTGGCCTGCGGACTGAAGAGTCCTGGGTTCAATTCCCAACCGGGCATGTACTCGGTTGCAGGCTCAATCCCCGGCCCTGTTTGGGGTACATGTGGGAGGAAACCAATCGATGTGTCTCTCTCACATCGATTTCTTTCTCTCTGTCTCTTCCTCTCTCTTCCACTCCTTCTAGAAATCAATGGAAACGTATCTTCAGGTGAGGATTAAAAACAAACAAACAAAAAACCCAACAAAATAAAACAACAACAACAAAAAATACACAAAACCTCAACATCAGTCTCTCTCTTTAATCTGTTTGCATGTGAGCCATCTGTCTCAGCTCAGATCCATCTGACTGCATGGACAGACTGAATGGACAGCAGAATATGTTTCACATCACTCTGCTCTTACAGGTATCACTATAATTATATCATGCATACAGCTACCACACTCTATACTAGAGATCAGCAGTTTCTGAAGTGTGTTTCAAACAATTCTCTTTGTGTCAGAGGTTAATAAGTATCACTAGAAGAATAGCTTTTGTGGTCAAAGACATTTGGATCAATACTGGGATTTGGGTTAAGCTAAATGTTAGTTTCCTTAATGGTGAGGCTTCTTTGAGCATATAACATATGAATGTATTATTTAAATTTCTAACAGGACCGTGTATTATATATTTAATATTACCCAAACTTATTTATTTATTTATTTATTTATTTATTTATTTATTTATTTATTTAATTAAAAATATTTTATTGATTTTTTACAGAGAGGAAGGGAGAGGGATAGAGAGTTAGAAACATCGATGAGAGAGAAACATCGATCAGCTGCCTCCTGCATACTCCCTACTGGGTATGTGCCCGCAACCAAGGTACATGCCCTTGAGCGGAATCGAACCTGGGACCCTTGAGTCCACAGGCTGACGCTCTATCCACTGAGCCAAACCAGTTAGGGCTACCCAAACTTATTTAACACAAGAAATGTTTCCAAAGCATTCTGGGGACTGATGTTTCTTAGAACACACTTAAAGAAATATTTTTATAGATTCATTACTGATTACCACTTTCTAATTACACTTGCTAAATCTAAAATAAATAAACAAGAAATCCTACAAGCATTGTTCTTACTTGTAAAGCAACCAGACAATATATAATTTTACTTTAAATGAACCAGAACTGCCAACCTTAAAATAACTGTGCAATTTTTCCTTTTGAGGTATGAATGGTCATCTACCTTTCCCTCCTTTTAAAATAATGTTTTATTATCATTAAAAGAATCTTAGTCATTCTTGGGCAGTCCTAGATAGCAAGGAGTTAACCATTGCTGTTGTTTTCCCCCCTCACATTCCCTGCATTGGGAAGTCCAGTGGAGTAGACTTAGTTTAATCCTCCAGGCCTGGATCACACAGAATCTCATGATCTTTCATCATGAGCATCAATTTTCAGTTTATGGGGTTGTATCTCTAGAATGTTTAAAGACTCTTTGAATCAGTGTTTTTCCTACATAACATCCTAAAATATATAGTTTAGGTAGAAAAGTTCTATTCAGCTCATTTTCTTCTTTACCAATAAAAATAGTCAAGATTATAAAATTGTATTGTCTCCTGGAAGGTAGACCAAAGCTGTTATGTCATAAAAATGATCAATTTTGAATGAAAGAAGAGAACCCACATATATTGATTATCTACTATGTTATCATCACACATGATCTTCAGACTAAACCTATAAGACTCTTATGACTATATTTAAATTATACACAAAGAATTGAGGCTCCCCACCCCAAGTGCTAGAAAATGGAAGAAATGTTAATTTAGGTATGTCATATTCCAAAGTCCGGCTTCTTTTCTTTTAATTATATTGTTTTCCAACCAAAGGCTACAAACAATCTTTTAAAAAGATAATCCACATTCTTCACTCAAATCTTAAGTTTAAAACAGTTCATTAGAATTCAGTTTTAAAAATACCTTTACCATATCTGCATTGTTAATGTATATATATATATATATATATATATATATGTATATGTATATATATGTAATGTAACTATATATATATATATATATATATATATATATATATATATATATAGTTAGGGATGTCTTTAGCTTCAAGAACCAAATAATATAGTAGCTAAAACAAACAAACTATATATTTTTAAGTCATAGGGATGTAATGTATAGCATAGGGTGTATAGTTAATAATCTATAATAATAAAAGGGTAATATGCTAATTAGATCAGATGTCATCCCGGACATCCTTCCTGAGGAAGCCGGGGCTAGAAGGAAGCCAGCCCAGGTCCCAGGTGCCAGAGGGAAGCTGGTGCTGGCAGCCAGGGGCAGGAAGGCCTACTCTTGCACGAATTTTCATGTATCAGGCCTCTAGAGTTGAAATAACTATATATGGTACAAGGTGGGTACTCAAAATATCAGAGGAAATACTTTGTAAAGTATATGATTGTCTAAATACTATGCTGTACTTCTGAACATAATGTTGAATGTAAACTGTGGTTGAAAAAATAAAATTAAAATAATAACAAAATAAGTCTGAGCTGTAGAATATCGAGGCCAACATCACTGCAGTTCTTTAAGCCTTTCCTTCACAACTTTTGTCTTCGGGTTTACAGTGGGTATGGCATTTTCAGGCACCATATTCATAGTCAAAGCAGATCACAGTGGTGGTGGAGGAAGGACGTTGAGTGGGAGTTGTCAGAACACATGATTTTCATCCCTTCTATCAGCACAAAAAGCCTTGCTAGCATTTTCTGCAGATATGCTTCCTTCTCTGTGCCTAGAACTAAGTTACATGCTCACACAAGAGTGTTGGGAAGTGCGACCTTAACCTCAGCAGGCGAATAGCTGCCCTGAGCATTATCAAGGTTTTGTTAAGAGGAAGAGAGAATATATATGGGTAGGTTGCTAATAGTGTCTGTACAATATGCCACGCACTACCTTATCAGCTTCAAGCCACATTTATGTCTCACTTTTATTAAGTTTATTGATTGGTTGTGATGAATCAGCCTTCACCACTCAAGGTTTGTTGGAGATAGGTTATTTCTAAATACAAACGAGTGTGGGATTTTTCCTTTAATATTCACGTTACATAGATTTCTAGATATAAAGCAAATTTAAATTGAATTATGTTTTCTGTTCTAAGAAGGTAAAATGTCCTGGACATCTTTTCAGGGTGTGTCAACACTTTCTGATAAAATAATGTGGGAGATAGCATTTCTCATTTGAACAGCACTTTGTTCTGGGTGAAATCTGGGAGGTGATGGAGATAGGAGATAGGGATAGAGCTTCAGACGTTTTAAAAGACAATTTGAAAATACCTATCAAAACTTAAGATGCAAGTTTCAGTACTCAAAAGATAAAGGGATTTTATTACAACCTTGGAACAAAGCTAGAATAGATAAAGCTGATGAGTTTATATGTGCTCTGGTACCTAGTGTACATATGGTAGCCAAAATTTGGGGCGGGGGGGTGATTTGTATTTCTTTGAATTAAATTGGAATGTATGGACCACCCATCAGAAAGCATCTCTGAATTGAACACCTGCATGGTGCGAATGCCTTTCTTTAATGTGTGTGGGTTAGATTTGGACAGCTTCTTTCTAAAAAAAATAGGGCCCTTGATGCCCCTTTGTAAGCTTTGAAGCAGCTATCTTCACTCTGAGACAAGAGCATATGGACACGAGGCCCTTACTCTGTGTCACAATAAAAACGCCGATACCACAAGTGAGGACACCTTTTTGCCAGACCAAAGCATATTTTTAACCTTTAAAGCTTGGTCAGAATCCCTTCTCATCCCATAGCTCCTCCCCTTTCTTTCGGCCTTTACATGGCTCTCTCTGCACTGCCTCACTGCAACTCCTTTAAACTTTGCTGCTTACGCCCTCTGAAAACCTGTGCTCTTATCAACGGAATCTCCCACTTGGTCAAGCTTTTAACAGGACTTTTTGAATACTTGCATTTCCATGCTTGAATGTAGGCGTTCCTTTGAGTGAAAACTTTCCCTGCACCTTTTACCTGGGAGTCCATGGACCATGGACGGGTGGAGTTGGATAATCTTGCTCAGGCTGTTTCCATCCTCCTGTTTGAGGTCTTCCTGTGAGGTTCTTGCCATCTGACAATGCTACTTTCAACCATCCTCAGCACAGCCATCCATGGATCTCCTGGTGGTTCTTCCCTTCTTTTGAAGATCTTGGAATCAAACTCACTACTTTCTTTTCTAACTCCATCGAGGAGATAAATGCATTTTTGGATGATCCTTACAATATCCTTACAAGACCTTGAGTTCCTCAATTCTATATCATTCACTTCAACTTTATTACAGCCATCCAATCATAGTTCCCTTACTCAGAAATATTGAAGGGGCAAGCCTTCCAATATTCTACTCTTTGACCACAATCTCGAGCGAATTTCAAAAGAATTTTCCTAATTTCAATAGAAATGTCTCCAGATATTTCTTATATTCGATCTCATTAACAATTAAAGGTCCTCACTATGCTCCCTTTCTCATTATAGCAGCTGCCTTCTGACATTTTTAGTTTTTAGTTTTCCTTTCTAACTAAAGCCCATTGAATATCTGAGCTATGCTTCATCTGGTAGTGCTGGTACACTTTCCTCTTCTCCTGCATCCATCCAGAACACCTGACTTCTTTGTGAATGTACATTATACCTCTACATCCTCACAATCTCTGCAAGAGAGACAGGGCAGAGTTATTTTTCCCTGCTTACAGCTTAGGAAGCAGAGTATCAGCAGGTTTAGGTCACTCTTCTAAGATTACAGTGTTGGTACCTCGATGAGTACAGAGCACAGCACCACTCTTGGGATACGGATTTCAAAGCGTTTCCTCTGGTTTTAAAGACATATATGATTTTTTGGCTCACAAATTGATGTCATGACATATAAAATAGATAAAAACAGAGATGCTCTTAATGAAAACTGACTCCAAAGGGTCCAAGGTTATATCTGTTTAGCGCTTTTTTTTAAAAAAAAAATCCTCACCCGAGTATATTTTCCCATTGACTTCTAGAGAGAGTGGAAGGAATGGGGAGCAGAAAGAAAGAGAAACATCAATATGAGAGAGACACATCAATCAGTTGCCAGTTGCCTCCCACCTGCACCCCAACCAGGGTCGGGGATCCAACCTGCAATCCAGGTACAAACCCTCCACCCTTTGTTGCACATGCCAATGCTCTAACAACCTAGCCAGGGCTGTTCAGCTTCTTCATTGCTACTCAAGTTGTCTGTCCCATAAGAGTTTTATGGAAGGAAAGCATTTTTGGATAGTTTTGTATCTCCAAATCTCAAATAGCTTTAGAGCCCAGAAGAAACATATACATATATCAATATATAGTGATTATACAAAGCTCTAACAAGGGGAAAGAAAAACATAATCTAGAGATAAATGAGAGCTCCTGTGAATGGAAAAGGAAAAACAGTTTGGTGTCTTAGGGACTGGCCCTGAATCCTGTCTCATTTTACATTTTCATAAATGATTTGGAAGAGAGGATGCATGATGAATTATCCAAGTTTGCAGATGACACTAAGCTCTTCCAGGTAGTGAAATGCCAAGCAGATGGAGATAAACTGCAGGGAGAACTTGCCAGCCTGCATGAGTGGGCAGAAAAGTGGTAGATGATATTCAATGTGGGCAATGAAAGGTAATTCACTTAGGAAAATAATAAAAGCTATGCTCATAGAAAAAATAAATTGAGTTATTTGGTAGTCTCATAAAAGATACAGACATTTTTATAGACCGTTCTTTGAGTTAACCCTTGAGTATATTGACAAATCAGGAAGGAAATTGAAAATAAACACACAGAAACATAAATATTGTTTATGTAGCATAATGTGGGATATTTAGTCCATTTGTCAAGCAACACTAATTGAGTGCCTAGTATGTGTCAAGCTCTCTTCTGGGCATCAAAGTCTATTTTGTCATTGCATCTCAAAAGAAAACAAAGACAAAAATCTTTAAAATAGTTAGAGAAGGTCAATGAGGATAGACTACAAATTAGGTTGCAACTGTCAAACCTAAAAGAAACAAATGCATGAACATATTTGTAAAATATTTGAATGTTCTAAGAATTTTTTGTATATAATTTGATATAAAAGTGCAGTAATTTTTTTCTAGTAGATTTATAGATGTGGACTCAGAGGGTAAGGTAATTTGAATGGCTTCCTAAGTTCATAAAATAGTGGATGGTTAAGATTTAAGCATGGGTTTTCTGACTCCAAGTTCTATCCTTTTCCATAACACCACAGAGGTTTACTTACTGAGAAGTGAATTGAAGGAACTTGCTACATCCAAAAGTAGAAAGATTGGAAATGTAAACAGGTTATGAATGGATGGATAATGGATTGCTAAGTAAACCGTGGGTGTGGCTAATGTTAATAAAGATACCTGTAACCCTGAAATATTTCTTTCCATGTCTGTCTCTTTTTTTAAAACGAATAAATGGCTTTAGAGAATCTTGGGTGTCTTCGAGGCTGTCACCAAGCACATGCAGTTCAAATAACACTTATGGATCCCATTATATTAGCAGAAGCAAATAATCAAGAAACACACAGGTCAGAGTATCCAAAAAGGTGGAACACCTGCCTATTTCCTATGCTAGCATTCTTCATGAATGTTGCATAGTGGAACTATTGAACCTATTTTTTTTGGCCATAAATGAGTGAAGAATAAGTTCAGAAAATCTCAGCAGATAAGGTAGATAGATGATGGTTAAGAATCTGGAGTTCAAAGGGAAACCTGGAGGTGAACCAAGAAATAACCCAAAGATACAAAATCTCATGAGGATAAAAGGAAAAAAAAAGGAAGGGAAACTCAAACCTCAGAGGGAAGGTAGGGGAGGGTGGGGATAAGGGAGAGAGAGCAACCAAAAGACTTGTATGCTTGCATATAAGCATAAGCAATGGATGCAGACAAAAGGGGGTGAGGGTGAGGGCAGGATTGGGGGAGGGAGGGGGGACAATGGGGGGGATAAGAAAAAAATAAAATAAAATAAATGAAATGAAGGGAGAGTATCTGGGATCAATAAAGTGCATGAATAAAAATTAATATAAAATAAAATATTACTGAGATAAAATCAATCATACTCATATTGTTT
Organism: Cnephaeus nilssonii; assembly: GCF_951640355.1. Classification (NCBI taxonomy): domain Eukaryota; kingdom Metazoa; phylum Chordata; class Mammalia; order Chiroptera; family Vespertilionidae; genus Cnephaeus; species Cnephaeus nilssonii. Next base: position 60,676,639 of record NC_137074.1, read on the forward strand.
CTGCTGTTATTCTGGGCACTCATATCCTTAAGCTTGTGAAACTCTTACCCTGGAATAATTTAATTATTACTATAATAACATGATTTGGAATCAGGATTTTTTTAGAGTAAACAAATAATTATAAGAAATATACATGTGCTTTTTGTGCCCTCTGACCACAGAAAGTTTTGTTTCTGTTACCTTAGTACTAAAAGTACAACTTCTCTACCCAGTTTCCATTCCTGCCCATGGTCTCTGTTTTGTTAATCCTCTCACATCAAATATACTCTCCATTAGCTCTAGCTCATCAGAGCCTGCCAACCTCTAAAGACAAACCCAGTTACCATAATCTGTTCATTTATTCATTTGTTCTTTCTCCATTTTTATAATTATTCAATAAAAACCTAATATATTAATGGAACTGTGCTCAGCTATTCTCATGCACCTATAGTATGCATATATAGTTCATGCAATTTTACAGTGAGTTATTTGTGCATTGGTTTGTCCCAGTACAAGTTTGTTGAATGTATTGTAAATTATTGGAGGTAAGGGAGCATGCTTCTCTACCTATCTTGTCCATAGTGCTGGAATGTAGTAAATCTTTTACTTGGTTGATTGCCTAATAGGTTGAAATTGTCATTTGAAAGAGAATAGATATGTATCATCTACTTTGTAGAAGAGAATAAGTATGTATTTTTTTTCTCTGAAGAGTAATCTCTTTTACTTGGTAAATAAGATTTCCCCAAACAAAAGGACAACAAAAGACAAGGCAAAAAACAACAACAACAAAACCCTTCAAACAGCCTCTGGTGCTTTTTCCAGTTCTAGAAGAGTTCTGTTGCTGTTATACTACTATTCAAAAAATGTTTCCACTTAAAACCATCTTTCCATTGCAGAAATTTCCCAGCTTTTTCGTGCAAAGCTTTCTTTCTAATGATTTATTTTGTCATCTTGTCTATCTCTCTTATTCACAAATTCTTTTGGTCATTTATGTATAAACTTGGACTTTTTCCTAGAAAAATCCTGTTGTGACAAGAGGGTGTGACAAAAGCTGGTGTTGGTCATTTAAAATGTGTAACTAAGATTCATGTGACTGTCATTACTTTCCCCCCGGGATCATAACATAATTACAGATTAAATTTTTTTTTAAAACAGTGGGAATGCACTAGTAGGAGCATTTAGGGAGGTTGGTAAAAAACAAAGAGTGGGGAAAGAACAACTGATGTAAATCTGAGATGTGAGTGTAAGTATCTTGCTAAGACACAAACAACCACAACACCCCAAAACATCCAAATACCACAAAACTCACTAGGCCAGATTATAGAAAAAGAGTCTTTTGGAGAACTGTCATTAACCTGTAGCAGATACCAGGAAGCCACTTATTCAGGGTCCTGTGCTAAGTGTGAGCAGGTCTCTTGTCCATCTGCATGTATAACACAGAGGTGGCTGTGCTCCTTCTGAAAAACACTGGTCAGGGTGTTGGGTCAGGACAATGGGCAGTGGGTAAAGGATGACCATGTAAAGAAGTGGTAGGGAGTCTGAGAAACAATTTTGGACCATCTAATAATATTGCATAGGGCCAGCACTCACCCAATATTTCTTTGGTGGACTACCTCAGTAATTCTGTTGCAAAAATGTTGTAGCAATCTGCTTTCCTTTTGCCCTCAAATTTCACTTTCAAAAATCTATCCTATTATTCCCCTTAGTTTGTCCCATTGTACTGTGTTCGATCATTCTAGCAGGGGACTCCTTATTTGTAAATGTTCAGATGTTCCAAGTATTTTCTTACCAGCCTTTCATCAATAGCTATTTTAGCAGTGTCTTCATTACTTCCTAATTGTCCACTGTTCTTTGGTTTGCTGCTAAAAAAAATGAATTCAGTATTTCAGCCATTGTTGAGTAGTCATTGATTTCAAGCCTACCCCATTTATTTGGAGAGTCTATTTTCTCTTACTATCCTTCTGATTCAAAATTTTACATATAGTTAGTTTTCTCATTATTTTTAATCCCTTTGGCTAGTACTTATGCTTCTATTTTTTTCTGGCCATTATCTGCTTTCAGTTGTGAGAAACGGATTCATATTCTTCTACCAAAAAAACTATTGGGTTTCATTAAATGCTAAATAATACATAATGATAGTAGTGCAAGAAAATAGAACACAGTTTCCTGCCCTTGTAGTGATCAGAGTCTAAAAGAGGAAAGAGAAGACAGATTTACATGACTAAAACATGCCTATCATCAATTAATTGCTGCCATCAGAAAACACTAAGAATGCAAGGTTTGGGGAGGGAGAATTGACAGCTATCATAGTGCAGTGGTTTTACTGAGTGGAGTCAGGGAGATTTACTTGGAAATACCTTCGTGGATCCAGTGAGTTTTGAGGAAGGCAACTGTGGTGGAGGTTAAGGCTTGATTAGAGTGATAACCTTCACATATTTGAAAGGGTCTATGCACCTGAATCCTGAAGGTTTCACCTAAACATTTGATCTAGGAATGTAAGAGAAGGGAGTGGGAGATTGGAGCACAGAATCAGGACATGGCTTTCTTTGGTTATTCAATTAGACCAAAGACATCTTCTGAAATATTTTAATCATAAATGAAAGCAGTTTATTGGACTGCATATTTTTTTGTTTACTGCAGCTGTCCTCTAGGGCTGAAAGTAATAAGAGACTGGATATTTTTCCTATGTAAATGCCTTTCATTATGTTGACTTGGTCTCAGGTCGCAGTATAGGAAAAACCTTTGGTGAAGTGGAGATAACAGACATTGGGTGGTTTTTAATAGTAATATCATGTTACATCAAGTCCAAACACTCTCACCTAAATTTTCTAAAGTATATGAAACATGGCTCCAGTGTGTTTATTCAATATTTATTTCTTTTCAAAACAAGCCTAATTTGGGCCACTGTCCCCTGCATGCATGCTTATTCCCACAACTATTTTTTTTCCTTATGTTGTTCCTCTCCATCTTTTGGAGCCCTCTGCATCCTTTAGGCCTAAATTAAAGCTTTTATTCTTCAATATCTTTTTCTCAATATTCTAACTGTTCGTGAAAAATTACTTGTTAGAATTACTGCCATATGGTTTTATACTTAGATATCATGTGATTGTTGGGTTTTGAGTCATCAATTAAAATATGAACTGTTTAAATGCAAGTACTGTGGCTTCTTGTATATTCCATAGCGACAGGTAGGGGGCTAAAATGTACTAGATTTCTAATACAAGTTTGTGGATTCAACAGTTGAAAAATAACAATTCCTACATGTTCTGCAGGTAACTAGAGTCAGGGCAGAGGCATGAGCCTTTTATTGCCTTGTGGATTCTATAGATATGGATTTTACTTACTAGTTAAATATTAAACCAAAGCGACAGTATTGCCATGGAGCCTGGACAATCAACTGTGTCTTAGTGAACACAAAATGCTACCCTCTTCAGAAATCCTCTCCCACAATGAGGTCTTCTTCGCCCTCCTGAAGGCTTATAGCATTGCTTTTATTGATTTCTGTCTGCAACAACCCAATGCTGTTCACTCAGTATTAAATAATAGCAATGACAGCAACAGATAACAAAGTGATCCATTCCCTTTAATGTCAGAATACCCTGAAGGGAGTTCAGTCATTTGTCTGATGGCTTACTGGTAGGGTGACTATATAATTTATCGTTCAGGCTGAGGCACTTCTGAGAATGAAAGGGAACTTTATCAATAATTGCACTGGGACATTGGTATAAACTAGGACTGTCTAAGACAAACTAAGACATATGATCATTCTATATATTAGAATTTCAGAATTTTCTTATGGAGTAATAAAGAAGACGATGAGGATGGAGTAGAGTCCATTCTGATTATTTAGTTCTTTTTCCTTCCCAATGCATAATCCATTTCTTAGTGGCTTTATGGTTGTCATTAGGAATTCCAACCAGTAGATGGACAGCGCAATTTAATCCATTTTTCTAGCTTATTACTAGTAGAAATAGTGCTTTCCAATTATTATGTCCAAGACCACTTTTCTCTTTTCTATCATAAACTTTATACACATTTTAATACATTTTCTTTCTTAATTAAGTTTATTGGAGTGACAGTGGTTAATAACATTATATAGGTTTCAAATGTACATTACTATGATACATGATCTGTATATTACATTGTGTGCCACCACTCAAAGTCAAATCATTTTCCATGATGATATATTTGACCCTTTTTACCCTTTATTAACCCTACATCCCTCTTCCCTCTAGTAATCCCATACAGTTGTCTGTGTCTATTAGTTGTTTGTTTTCCTTGTTCATTGGTTGCTTTCAGTTTTATATCCCACATATGAATAAAATCAGATGTTTCTTAACTTGTTCTGTTGACTTATTTCACTTAGCATGATATTCTCAAGGTTCATGCATGTTGTTGCAAATGGCAGTATTTCATCGTTTCTTATGTCCGAGTAGTATTCCATTACATACTAGTATATGTACCATATCTTCTTTATCCACTCATCTATCAAAGGACACTTTGGTTGTTTTCATGTCTTGGCCACTGTATAATAATGTAATGAACATAGGGGTGCATATATCTTTGCAAATAAATGTTTTCCAATTTTTAGGGTAGATAACCAGAATAAGGGTTGCTGGATTATATGGTAACTCTATTAATTTTTGAGCAACCTCCATACATTTTTCTATAGTGGCTGTTCCAGTTTGCATTCCCACCAGCAGTGAATGAGAGTTATTTTTTCTCCACAACCTCTCCAACACTTGTTGATAATAACCATTTAACAGGTGTGAGGTGGTATCTCATTGTAATTTTTATTTGCATTTCCTTAATAGCTCGAGAAATTGAGCATTTTTTAAATATATAAATATAAATATATATATATATATATATT